>NC_046659.1:57989720-58011049 GCF_010883055.1 Belonocnema kinseyi
AAACCCCGAGACTCTCACTGTCCTCCCTCTCAATCCTTACCCTTCATCCCCCAAAATCCCCGGCTTCTCATCGGCTCTCTCATCCCCTATTTTGATCTCGCGAACCCCGTGGCACGACTTTGGGCCACGTTCTGCGCTGTGCCAGATGCTGTGGAACTAAACTAAACAACGGAGGTTTCACATTACGCATCCTTATCGGAATACCACCCAACCACCTACAGCTTGTCACGCGCGTATTTTAAAAACTCTGAGGGAATCCTCGGGGTGAATTTTTTAAGAAAAGGTAGACACTTTCTTTGAGGGAGTCCTATTCTTGATAAGACAGAAGGGAGATTACAGCACTCGGGGGAATATTAAATGTGAGGGCTACTAAGGGCATTTATCTCTTAGATTATTCCTATTCTTATAAGATGAGAGATAATTTTGATATGCTAGAGAAGAAGCAGATGGGTGAAACATTTTTGAGGCTGTGTCAAATGCAAGTATTAATCTGAACGGATCTTAAAGCTATATAGTTTCCTTTTAGCTATACTTGAAGGTTTCAAAAAAACATTTCTTATTATAAAAAGATATGGTACTTCATTTATTCGAGATTTACTTATGGAATTTCCTAATAAACCGAGTGAAAACAAACAGTGGCATCACAAAAGTCCTAAATAGTATTCTTATAATTTTTATTTATTCCATACTGGATTCAGGGTAATGATTGAATGATGAAGTATTAAGCCACATAAGGCGAGGATCAAATTCAAAACTGTATAAAAAGTGATTATCAAATTGCGAAAGATGAAATATATATTTATTTTAAATATTTTACAACTTCTCATTTACCCTCTTTCAAAATTGATTCCCAGCACTACAAAATTTATTTTACTTCCACTGAAAAGTCAGGGTGCAAAATTATTAGAAATATACCACATACTTTTAATAATTCACCACAATTTTGCATTTCATATTTTAACCTAATATTTTAAAAAGTTTCCTGAAAGAGATATATTAGATATTTTATTTCTTATTTAATAATCAGTCTAGAAACTTATCTGACCAGCATGAATATTTTTAACTTTGGACATTTTTAACGGGTTTTTTATTATTAGAAACAGTAGAAAATGCATAATAAAGAAAAATATTCTAAACTATCAAATTTTACACATTTGAAAATATATTTACATTATGGTTATTAATTAATACTATTTAGTAAAACTTTCTATTAATATTAACTTTCAAAATAAAATTGCAAAAAATTTATTTACTCAGAGGCAAAATAAAATAATAATTTTATACATTCTTCACATCGTCATAAACGTTAAGCAATTACGAAAAAGATAACTTTTCTGTATTATGATCAACTCTATTTTATTGAATGTATATTATTATAATTTTGTGTATGTCAGTTTGAAACTGGTTATTCAGATATTGCAATAAGAGTAAAAATTTTATTTTTCATGATTATCTTAATATTTGTACCCTATCTTTTATTAATTTTTATTTGCAGCTACCCTAAAAAATGCTTCGTTTTATTTAATGTAGATTATTACAATTCATAACATGCATAATTTAAAAAAGCGGGTCCTATGTTAAAATGGTCGAAAGAAAAATTGTCGATCAAATTTAAGCGAACATTTCGGTTATAAAACTTTTAATTGTATCTCCTGTTGCTTTTACGTAAATTTAATTTTTAAAATTTGTAATGTTATTTTGTAGGGTTAAAACTAAAAATACGCATCCTACTTAGAATCATTTATAACAAATTTTTAAGTATTTTTTGGGTAAACAACTTTTTCCTATTCTTTTTTTTCGATCCTGCATAGTTTAACTGTAAAATGGAATTTTTTCTGTTTAGTAGTTTTTTGGTCATCAAAACTAGAACCGTTAATAAAAAAGGCTGTTTAACTATTTAGCTGCTAGCAGTAACGTATGTCACCACGCGTTTACTCTCTTTTAAAGTAGTTAACTTATTTAAGTATTTATTAATTATGTAGATTAAAAATTATTTAATTAGTTTTAGTGAATTGGCGACAGAAAAAAAATTCCATAGCTAAGGGGTTAGTGAACTCGTCCTTTCTCTTTGGTCCCTAAAAACGTCTGTTAAAGCACAATTCAATACTTCTAGTCTTTCGAAAGTTATCCAGTGTAAAGGCGACAGCGAGAAGGACAAAGACAACGACATACAGAGAGACACATTGTGAAACCTGTTTTTTCGGATTCAGGAGGTCTAAAAC
Organism: Belonocnema kinseyi; assembly: GCF_010883055.1. NCBI lineage: Eukaryota > Metazoa > Arthropoda > Insecta > Hymenoptera > Cynipidae > Belonocnema > Belonocnema kinseyi. The sequence goes on from NC_046659.1 coordinate 57,991,943, forward strand.
GGGGGAGATAATACCTCCTCATTATGATGAGAATGTAAAAATGATATCCAGACGTAGCACTTAGTGGATGATTTTTAAATTGAATCAACCACTATAGTAAAGGTTCGAGCGGAATAAAAACGTGTTGATGCGTGGAAGGACAAACGGAAGTAAAGTAGAAACGGACCTCTTAGTTCCAGAATACGTTGTCACGGGATGATTTATTGTCGCGTACTTTCGTGGAAAGATGTACAAGGAAAATGTAAAATTATTATACCCCTATTTCTTTTGCGAATTTCAATTTCGCCTGTAGCTTTTAATTAAATTTCCCGAGCGACAGGTGCTATCTGCATCTTTAGATTGGGGAAAAGTTTAAAACATTGTTATGTTTCCTTGCCATTATTTCTCGCTCCAAATTATCTGTGTCGACACTTTCAATTTAAAATAATTTGAATTTTTCACAAATAAAGTCATTAAATTTCATTTTAATTCTACAGAGATGTACTGAAAATTTCATGAATGTTGAGGCATTCAAATTTTGGGAAGCTCAAATTCGAAATTAGAATACCAGATTTTAAGAAAATTCAAAATTGAAGATTTGAAAAACATTGCAATCTGTACAATCTAATTTCAAATCTGAATTTAGTTTTTTTTTAAATTAAATTATTATTAAAAAATTTTTTAAATTTAAGAGTATATAAATCTGAAAATTATTAACATCAAACTTGTTGATTCTTCATACTAGATTGCGACCCAGTCTGACAGAATTATGGTAAAAGAATACTCATTTGAAGAAGCCGCATTGTTTATATTCTGTACAATTTTTCGTAATGATCTGCCGCATTTAAGAAAAATTAATTTTTCTATATAAAAACAGACCAATTCGTGATAAGCGACCTCTGAATATCACCAGACTTCCACTTGGTTCATTTTTGACCCAAAATAAACAAAAGAAATCGAAAATGCAAGTTGACGTTCAGACATCCTTTTTTATTGAACACCCTTAATACGGTTACAGAGTGAAACCCCGTCTTTAGGACACTTGAAAATTCATCATTCTGTAAATAAGTAATTAAAAATAATATTTAGAACTTAGAGTTGCATAGCCCTACTATACACAGCTTTTTAAAATATAGGCAAAATTTCCGAAGAACAAAAAATTGGAATTCTTAGGTCTTTATGCCTTCTCCCTCAGTGAATTTACTTGATTTAAATATAAGTAAAAAGTTGGCAAACAATATCTTCAAAAATTACTTTTAAGTGTGCTAACCACACCAAAAAATTATTTTTAAAAAATTATGAAATACAAGTTTTAAAGAACTTTAAATGCATAAAAAAATAAAACCGCGGAACGATTTTCAAGCTTAAGGGTGAATTTATTATATATAGGGTTAACCTTGAGCAGTGTAAGCGATTAAGCAATCTTACACAGTGTATTTTCATGCGTTGATTTTTATATTTTTTAATTTAATGATAATAAGCATCAAAATTGTTTTATTATATTTTGATTTCTTGGGGTTGATAATTTTCACCTAGGACCTATGGTTACTTATTGGGATTTAACATTAGAATTTCATGTAAAATTTGTTCACGGTTTTCTCTGAGAGTTTTTTCTTGTTAATAATGTAAGGCATCCAATTTTTAAATTGGAATCTTATTAAATTCAAAGGATTTGTGTCTTTTATGGATGGCTTATTAGTTTCCATATCACATGCATGCATACCCGTGTAAAAATATTTTGTCTTGAATTTCGTATAGATGGCGGCCAATTACGACATGCCTAAGACTTGTCTAAGAAGTTTGGAAAGTCTAGCTTATGAAACGGGTGAGACTATATTATGTGTCTTGGAGGCAAAAATTACCCCTTAAGCCCCTTTTTTATTACACTAACCTCAACCCGAAGTTGACTTTTTTATGGCTCTGAGACATTGGTTTCTGTCCACAAGACATTAATTTTTGTGTTGAAAACATTCTTTTATCTCTTGAAGTCTTCCTATTTTATGTTTTGAAGACATTCTTTTATATGTTGAACATGTAATACCTTAGGTCTTCTCTTGAAGACTTCCTATTTTATGTTTTCAAGACATTCTTTCATAGTATCTTGAAGACTTCTTATTTTATGTTTTCAAAAGATTCTTTCATATCTTGATGACGCAATATTTTAGCTCTTCAAGACATTCTTTTATCTATTGAAGATTTACTATTCTATGTCTTAAAGACGTGCTTTTACGCCTTACACTAAGAAATAATGTAGGTCATAATGAAAAAAAAGGAAAACAATTTTCTATAATGTTTACTATTTATTATCAGTGCTATTCTGTATCAAGAACAAGATATGTAGATTATAATACAAACTAAAAAAATTAGGTCGCTAGTCTTTTTGCTATTATAATCTAATAAAATGTAAAAATAATAAATGTATCATAGAATTTTTAAATAATATGTAATAAACATGACTATGAGATTCATTGCATACAAAGATGTTAGAAGTCAGAAGAATCATTTACTTTAAGTATTTGTTTTTAAAATAAGTTTTTTTCTTATTATCGCTTCGCAACAATTTTTTAAAAATTGTTGAATTTTAATAAAGGATGGCTTATTTCTGCGAGAAAAATATTATATGCACTGTAAACGGTTACTTGTTCCCGGCTCTCAATTGACTTTAAAAATAACTGCGAAAAAATTCAAGTGCTAGAAGGTTTTGAGTATACAAATGTAAGAAATGTAATTAAACCTATTCACAGTTCAGATTCCTCTTCAGCCTAATCAGGCAGGTGATCGATAGGCAAAAAGTAGTCTACAAATCATGAAGTGACTTGCTGCGTATGCTTAAGAGGAAAATGATTTTTCTTTAACTGAAGTGGGTATCAAATGAAAGAAAACTACACATTTTGGTTGACCTCAGTCACTGGTGTGACCTTCATACGGCGTCATCGAAGTCTTGATCGGGCGCTCCGTGCGTGACAGCGTTCAGGTTGATTTATACGCGACTGCAAATTTGTTTGCAGCTTCTAAAACATAAGAGATTATTATGAACACTTTCGGTAACTCATTCGAGATTTTACAATATGTACGTGATCAAATTTATGATCTTTGTACCGCGGAAGCTCATTTTGTCGAATTGAAAGGCAAATTAAACTTTGGGCGCCGCTGGTTACTTTCTCCAACACATATTTAAAAATATTTTAAAACTATTGTTATAGACAACTTTTTTGAGTAAAATAATCTCTAATATAAGTCATTTCACTGGAATCTACTTTACATTGAATCTCGAAATAATTATAAGAAATTGCTGTGCTTGCAATACATCGCAAAGTTGTTCATAATCTTAGAAACAAAACTAATGAACAAAATTAATTTTCCGGAATTCGCAATGATTAGCTCCGTAGAATCCATAGTTTTGGTAAAAAATATGAGAGAAATGAAAGATTGATAAGGATTAGTTAAAAATAGACAAAACTTGGTGATTTTTCAAGAAATTTTTATGAGCAAATGTTGCACAAGTTCTGAATAAATAGAATTCATTTCTTTGTACTAAATCCACTAAAACTGTCTTGAAAGTGGCTCTTCACACATAAAAAAACTACTTAATTTAAGTCGAAAATTCGGCTTATTTTAAGGTGTCAAAAAAAGAAGCATAGGCAATCTGAAATTAAGAATTACATCTGATCATTAAATTAAGGGAATTAGATTCCTGAAATTCAGGTTGGGACTATTTGAAATTCAGGGAGGCATGACCTGAAATTCAAGTATGCTCGCTCTTCAGTTAAGAATATATGTATACTGAAAGCAAGTGTAAACTTAAGTTAATATACTATCCTAACTAAAATTAAGGCTAATATTCTAACTAAAAACCAGGAATTTCTCACGCCTTACCGACACTCCTCAGCTGTTCTTATATAATAGTTATTCGTTTTAGAAAATATACAAGTTGGGTTCAAAGTTGTAAGAAAATACAGGAAAAGTAGGAAAAATGGTAAAAATGGTATATTGGGGGCAGGTGCGGTCCAACATCTTCAAACAATTGCATTCCGTATTGTATTGAAAGGGCGCTCACGTTGCGAAGTAAAAAGTTTTTTAATAATTTAATTCTTTTAATGGATTTAGTAATCCAAATATTGGCTGACATTTGAAACTGATTTTTCTGTAGCACTTTTTTAAATCCGTGAAACAAAAATTCCACGGAGTACTGAAACATTAGTATCATAGCCAACACTGACCAACGCGACATGGAGTATTGGAGTAGGATGCGACTAGAATAAATGGCCACGAGCTATATAGTAGCGCAAGCGTTCTGTAACGTCATGCAAGGTAGTACGAACCTGAAATTCAGGAAAGGTACATTCCTTTATTTTAGGTGACGAAAGCCTTACAGGTTATTTCAGTTTGCCCTCAACTTACTTTTAGAACTGAATATTGAAATTTCGGAGGATACTTTACTTTATTCCAGTAGAAAAATGCTCATTTATTATTTAAGATAAGCTCGTTTATTCAAGATAGTTTGCACACTTAAATTCAGATACTTTCTTAATTCAAATCAAATCTGAAATTAAGTAGGATATAGCTTTAAGTATTTATTTTCACTGTGTACTATGTTACTTTGTAAGGTTACAACAATTTATAATTATCTGAACAATTCATATAAATCTATGAATAGGCTCAATTTATTTTTTGGAATCAACTAAAATTGTATTGTCAATAGCAGTTTATATCAACTGAAAATGTTTAGAAAATGATGACTTAGTACTATCATATTATAAAAATCATAAGAACAATTTTTACAAATAATTTAACATTTTCATAAATTCTGAAGGCTTATACTCAATTTTTTATGCGGCTTCCACTAAAAATATCTTGGCATTGTCTCTTTGCTATAATACAGTGTTAACTCTAAGTATCATATGTCAAAGAGTAATTGACAGACATTTGTTTAGTTTTGCGAAAGAAATTCGGCTCAATTACTATATCATAATCAAACTGTGCATCTTCTGAAGACAAAAATTGTTGAAATGAATAACAATTGTTGGCAATTTGAAACGTATGATGGCAAAAAGTAATTGAGAAAACATTTCTAGTTTATTGCATAAGAAATGGAGTCTATTCATTCAGTATTTGTGTGAATGTGCATTTGTGTATAAAATCGCTCAAGCAGTGACTAAATAACGTCAATTTTCAACTAATCATTATCAAGCTTGAATTTTTTCACATCTGATGCCAAACGAATGGATTTCAAGAAGATAATCATTTCGAATCCCGGAAGAATAACTTTTAAAAATTAATTTGTCAATAACATTATACATTTAAAAAAAAATGTTTTCTATGCACAAAAATGGCTTTGAATATTAATAAGATTTATTTTTAAAAAACGTTCAAAACGATTAAAAGCAATGGTTAAAAATTTATTTGTGACAAATGTACTTTCATGCTCTACTACGGCACGGCACGCATCGGTTAAAAAAAAATTGCTTCCAAGATAATAGATTTCACTTAAATAACTTTTACTACATGTCATTATAAGCGGAAAAAAATTGTCCACAACATTTATTTCGAAATATTTTTAAATTTTTGCATCAGAAAGTCAACCATGGAGTTCAAAGTATACTGTGACTTTCAATTCAAAAAAATGAATTGGCTCGATACAGAATCTACAAATTTTTGACTTGCATATCAAAGATCTTTAGAAATGTTTGGTAAAGTATCCTTAACATCTGCTATCAGTCCATGCGGCGTAAAAATTGGTCAGTGATGTCGGAGTCAGTCCGAACGCTGTGATGCACAGAGCGCCCGGGCAATAGCTTGATAACGTAAACTCAAGGTCATGCCGGTCACTGAGGTGAAACAGAATGGGTATTTTTTTCAAATTATTGACCTTTCAATTTAAAGAAATAATTAGCCTGCTATAAACGGCTAATTATTCAACCCACAGTTTTGGCGATCGATCAATCGCGTAAACTTGTCCGTCGGAGTTACATTGAATGTGAATCGTGGTGTCAGAACAAACTATCAACTTGAATGCTAGCTGAAAAGTGAAACTACGTTAAGTTCAGCTCGATCACACGGTCGAACGAGTTTTGGTGGTCGGGTCGATTCTGGCAGCGGGACTAAGTTCGGAGGTGCTTTTAGCGTTAGCACACCAATACTGAGTGTAGCCTCGTGGTATGAACGCTTAGGAGGAACCTAAGCATCGTATGCCAATTAAGAGGACGTCTAGGCTAGAGGACTCGACAGCTTGCGGGCTAAGTGGTTGTAATACGTTTAGCCGGAATGTGCTCCAACTTCCCATATGAGGAGCTTGCCTGCTGGCACTGGCTTGGCTTGGCTCGGCTCCTCCACTTGTGTGCCTGTGTATTTGTACAAGCTTGTGCTGCTTCATAGTTTACGTCAAGGATGCTCCAGAAATAATTCTTGTCAATAAAACAGATACTACACAGGTATTATGTAAGTATGAGTGCAAGTACAAACTTTTGAACATAATATTTACTATACAAGCCGCCAAATAAGATGTAGAGTTCTTATTTTATATTAAAAACCTATTTTTATTCGTTTCTGAGACATTTATCGGATAAAGTTATACCTTTCACCCCTATAATAGGTAACAATAATACTAAAAAAAATATGAAATGTTGGTGGTTTTTCATTTTTAACTTCGAATACCCCACAAAGTGTTCCCCATCGACTAAAAAAATACAATACAAAATAGGCATTTTGATGAGATATACAACTTTGTAAACAATATTTGTCGAGATTTCCATTATTTATGGAAATAAATGGGAAAAAACCATGATTTTATATGTTCTTTTATGGCTTTTTCCATGAAAATGAAATTTGCGCCAATTTTCACTATCATACTCGTAACCTGCGCGTAAAAATACAAAAGTATAAGTAGTCTAAAAATATAGGAGGTTCGACGCTTTCGAAACAATACCAAATTTGTCAACAGAATAACCCACTCACATCTTGAGCCTTTAGCGTTCAATGGTGTAGCTGAACAAAATTCGCAATTTTCAATTTTCCAAATTTTTAGGTAACGAACTTGTAATTCCGAAAAATAAATATGTGCATTCGATTAAAGTGGACTATTCTGCATATTGTAAGGTGGTTTTAGGTTATAGTATACTCATTAGAAACGGAGGAAGTTATAAAAATATTTTTTTTTTGTTGCAAAAATCGATCAGAAAACGATCATACATTATTCCTGAATTTTTTCAGAAATTTATTTAATGGGATCAAGGTTTCACCATTAAAGGATTAAACGCGTATTTCATAATTTTATATTTTTAAACATACCCAATTTATAGTCGCGTGTTATTCATTAAGAATCCACTAAGTTAATTAATTTGGAATTCCTTTTGAGTTTTGATAGATTGATTCACTTTTAATTCATTTTGCCCCTACTTGAAAAGCCAACTTTAATGTAGTTGATTTTACTTCAAATTTACCAGGAATGCATTGAGAATTTATTTAGAATCGACTCTGAGTTCTCTGGAGTTAATTCCTTTTTTAAAAATGGAACTCTCCGTGAACAAATCGATCGATTTAAACAATTTTGAATTTAGTACGGTGATTTACGATATAACTCCATTGAATCGAAGGTGAATTACTATACATGAAAGTGTATATATTGCACTGTGCGGCCTTAAGTAACAACAAGGATATTTTATGTCTATTCATAACAGGATTTTTCATTTACGTAGGATATTTTGTTACAAGAAATCCACCTTTTATTTTGTAAATAAATTTCACATAAAAAAGTATCTTTTACATAAAAGGCGCATGAATTTAACATTTTCTTCTATACTAGGATAATGTATCTCATAGCAAAGCATTTTTTGTATAAAAAACTCTCTTTTAACTCAATGCTTTGAAATTGGAAACGAATTTTCTCGAGTAAGGAGTCAAAATTAAAATATCTTCAACTTGAGACTTGAGAAGTTGAAGAGTAGAAAACTGAGAAGGTGATTTTCACGTGCTGCATGGATTAGACTCTATTCAATATTGTAACAAAGAATGAAGGAAAATGTGAAGAGAAGTAGAGATGGCACGGAAAAGAAAGGAAAGGAGTTAAAAGGTTCGAAAACAGGAATAGGATAGAGGGAGGGTAGGTGACTCTAGGACTGTAGGTAGACACACAGATAACTCGGGCCAGACTGGACGGCGCTGAGCTTGTCGCACTCGTAGTAAACAAAGCTGTAACTCTCCTCACACCAAAGAATCAATGCTTTTGCCTGGAAACAAACTCAGTGCCGACATCCATCTTACTTCTAGTCTCGTGCATGTTGATGCATCGAAAAAGAAAAAAAAATCTCGATCGAAAGTGCAGAAAATTCTTACTGAGCGTAGGCTGAATGAAAAAGAATGTTTATCATGAAATCTGGGGAAAACGTATTTCATGTTACAGTGATATATCCCTATTTATGCCTTTGAATTCGGAACTTAAATGGATAAACGAACTTTAAGAGTTGTAAACATTAGAATTTCAAGGTAATTATTGAGAAGCTAATTTTCTATTTACAAAGTACACACTAAAAACTTAAGGGTATATTTTGTTGCAAGTAAAATTATAACGGTGTTTACTGTACTTTGATAGTGATTAAGATTTTATTAGTTTACTCTAGAAGTTAACTCGGGACTCGGGTTAATTTGGAAAATCGTAGGTGTGAGAGTAGGTCCTCACCTCGGCTTAATTATACAAAATGCAAACGAAGCACCTTCTAAAACGTACGATCAGCAAAGCTGTCAAAATAATAAACAATCCATTTAGAAATGGCTATTTCAAGTCTTAAAAAGTATTTTAAGAAGTCAAGGTCAAGATGATTATGCGTTGAATGTCGTTTTTCATTTCGTACCCTGAGACGCGGATACTCCGTACCCTAAGTGACCGGCAATTTCTACCCCAAATAATCGACACTCTGTACCCTACATGACTGCGTAGCATTCACACAGCGAGGGTAATTATTATTGTAGTTATATCGCGCATTGAAATTGGTGTTTCATTCACACTTAATTGCATGAGGATAAATGAGACTAAAACAGTCACGAATTTTTCGATTTGTCGGATAATATTTAGAGATTTCAAAAATTTTCAAGTAAACTGCAAAAGGTATAATCGTTTAAAATTAAAAATTAAAAACATTGTTATTGTAAAATTACCAAAGACAGGACTGGCACGTAGAGGGGGTTTAATGGGAGGTCTCCCTGGGCCCATAGTTTTCGTGGGGGTCACGAGGAAGGCCCGCATGTTTCCCGGAACTTTTAAATATCAAAATTACATATAGGGACCCACCCTCCCCTGGCCCAGTCTTCCTCTCGACGGACATTATGGTGACAATAAATTAATTTATGAATTGTGTAAACAATTATTATTCTAGAATTTTGGAAATTTTTGAAAATATTTACATAAAGTCCATGTATTGAAAATTTCATGTCACAAAATTATTTCATACCACAAAATTTTTATTAATAATATGCATATCTATAAATTGTTTATAAGAGAATTACTAACTTTACCACGGCCCTAATTGTGTCCATACACAATTAATTAATTCGTTACATTTTTTCTAATTCTATTAGCAGAATCGAATAGCGCTATTAGTTTTTAGGCATCTCACAATCTCAAAGAATTTTTTCGATAAAAAATGATTTGAGAAATCCGAAATTATATTTGCTTACAAAATCACATATCATTAAAAAAAAATTAAGCTTTAAGAAAATTGAAAATATTTTAAAGAAACATCGAATTTTATTTTATGATCGGTCTTTTATAAAATTATCTTTTAAATTTGTAGCATAATAATTGTTTTATAACATATTTCTGGTGTTTCGCAAAATGTGAACCATAATAATGTAAATTTCAAGCCTGAAAATATTTCTATAGAAAATATTCGTATAACGAAACCACAATAAAAACTAGCATTTTGAATTTATTTTCCTAAACACTAAAACTAAAATTTCTCGCAGATTATAGATAAATAACTAAATAAGCATTTTATAAGTTAATGTTGAAATAGGAATAATATAAAAATAATAAATATCATATAATAAATATGAATATTTCTGTTTAGACATGAAAACTCCACCTTTTTTTATATCCTGGCTACGCCACTTTTCCTACTCTTGCTTTTATGGATATGGAGACCTCCATAAAATCGCGAAAGCATCTTTTTAGTTCTTTTATTTTGATTAATTCTAATTTTGAGAACGTTTTTTCATGCATTTGGGTAAATTTTGTTCGCACTTGCATGGGTCTACTGTGACAATCTTCAACCGCTGGTAGATTTTTTCTGGATACTTCATTAATAGAATGGTATCAAATGGCGCCAATCAAATAGAGTAGGGTGGGGTCAAAAGTGCCGCGGGGAAAAGGTGCCACATGGGATAACTCAAAGAAAAAGACTTTGGTACACGTCCTGCCATCTTTCATCGATCTGTCAACTAAAACTGAACTACTTATATCGACTGATAGCCGCTGACAGCTGTTAATCAGATCATGGTTTAGGTTAAATCGTTTTGCGGCGCAGAAAGTATTTTTTTCGCTAGTGTTTCTTTTTGGTACTGACATATAGGCCTACGTGCTATTGACATAATTTGATGCGTAATTTTGTATTCTTGAAATACAGATAGCTTATTGTTCAACAGTTTTTGTGTTGTTTAAGAAATTTTGATTGCAAATTATGGGAATGTCGGGGGGGGGGGGGCAAAAAGTGCCGAGTGGCACTTTTTACCTCTGACGTTTTACGGCATACAAAGAAAAAAGCTAGTCTCATTTTGAGTCTTATATTGGCCCTGAATTGAGACGCAATATTTTTTAGACCAAAGAACTAAAATAGAATTTTAAGCAAAAGAAAATTACATAAAGTTGTTCCAGAAATGGCCGAAGTAAGACCTGAAAATAATAAGAAGGAGCAAAAGTAAGCCTCGAATTATTCTGTGTGATAAAGTATATTTGTTTGACAAGAAAAATGTTTTATTTAGATTTCTTCATGTATATAGAAAATGCGTCCTACAAGCGGAAGACTGACCGTGGGACAGTGACTATTGAAGTTATGAAGCGTGCAACAGAATTGTTTATGAAAGGCAATCATTCCATTCTATCAGCAGCCAAAGATTCCAATGTATGCAGAATGAGCCTAAAAAGATTTATAGATTGTCTTAAAGAAAACCCAGATAACGTTAAGTTTGGATATTCGTCGAAGTTGAATTTTAACCACAGGCAAGAAGCAGATTTAGCTAAATACATCAAACGATCAGCTGAAATATATAATATATATCGTTAGTAAGCCATCAAAAATCATTGCTCAAAAACGAAAAAGAACAATTGAAAATTTAAAAAATTTAAATTAGACCAAAATCCAAATTAAAAATCCCATTTAACGTCTAATAATCAAATTGATGCAAAATTCTGTTAAATCAAACCAGAATCCAACAACCGGACCGCAACGAATAAACAAAAACCAAAAATCCTATTGTAATATGAAAAAAACAAAAAACAAATAAAATTTTCGGACAAAAATAAAAAAGAGGAAAGAAAAATGAGAAGGCAGTCAACCACATCCCCTTCCTTCTCTTTTTCCTTCTTTCGTCTTTTTTATTCTTTATATCATTAAATTACAATAAAATAAAAATAAAAAACATAAATAAATAAAATTGAATTACCAACGTTTCGGTACTCGTACAGTACCCTTATCAAGGCAAAAAAAGTTTAAGTGGTAGAAATTGACAACACCCACGAACAGGTGCTCTCTCTTTGATACCTGAGAATCGAATGAGGGTCAGTAGGCTAATCTGTTGTAAACACAATATAAATATCTGTCACAATTACATCAGAAATAGAGAAAGTAAAAAAAAACAGAATTCATGAAAGAGCCACGTCAAATGTAATTAATCACATTAGCATAACTTTTGTTCAGCCCATCCAAATCGGTTTTTAAATTAATAGATAACTTTTTAAATTTTTTGATATAAATCATTTCCATGAATTCCCTCTTTCTCTCATTACTTTCACTATGAAAAATTTGAACATTATCCCAGTTAAGCTCATGGTCAACATCAACAAATGCCTTGGTATGTCTGGCAAGAACACTCTTATAACAGCGTCCTAAACGAACATCACTTTTGTGATCCTCTATCCTAGAATTGAGAAGTCCGCCAGTCTATCCCACGTAATTCATCTTACAGATCCTGCAAGTGATCTTATAGACCACCTTTTTCAAAATTATCTAAAGGATCTTTGCAAAAATTTATCACTGAATCCATTTTAAATGGAATGCGAAAAATAGTATGAATTTAAATTTTTTTTAACAAAAGTTCAATAGTTTTAGAAATTTGACCAAAAAATGGAAGAACAAAGGTATTAAACAGACTATATTCCTTTAACTCTTTCTGCTTATCTACAAGCAAATTATTAATCTCTTTGTTTTTGATTTGTTGAACTCTAATTGCAATATGTTTCTCAATTAACTTTTTTGGATAATGATTCAGAAAAAGGATATTCCTAACAATATTCACATTTCTTGTGTGAAATGAATAATGGGACAAACCTAGAGCTCTGTCAACTAAGTTTTTAATTACTGCAATTTTGTTTTGAAAGGGATTAGCAGAAAAGAAATTTGAAATTCTATCTGAATATGTACTTTTTCTGTACCAATTGGTAACAATATTGCCATCTCAATCCTTAATTACTGCTATGTCCAAAAAACTGATTTTACAATCCTGTTCTATTTCATGAGTAAATTGAAGTTTTGGATGAAAACTGTTAAAAGTATCAATGGCGATCTACAACTTTTCTAGAGGAACACATAATAAGGTATCGTCGACAAACCGAAAATAAAAAAGCAAAACAAAATCTAATTTCCCAAAAACAAAAACTCCAAATCTTCCATCACTAGTTCTGTCAAAATCGGAGAAACGACTTAAATTTAAAATAAGTTGACTCCATAATAAAAGCTATCCCTTCAATAAAATCTTTTTGACATAATTAAGTACGGGTTTTTATATTAGCCCATCTATTTAAAATTGCCTTTTTAACTAATTCAAGGGGTATACTCGGAAACATTGCAATAACATCCAAAGAAGTCATTACATGGTCATCCGGAACCTTTTTTTGAATGATACTTTTTTGAAATTCCCAGCTATGTTTGACATTATATTTAGAAGTTGTGATAGAGTCCTTGAGAATGAAATTAAAATTTTGTTCTAAAATTTGGTGGGAGTATTAATAGTTGAAATAACTATTCTTAAGGGATAGCCATCTTTGTGAATCTTTCTCAATTCATAACAGCTTGCAAGAACTGTGTCTTCAGTGTTAATATCAGTCCATCTTATATCCTTTCGCAGAAGTTCTTTCTTTCTCCAATTGTCAAGCTTCTTAAAAGTGTCACTTTTTAATTTTTTTAGCGGATTTTCATGTAATAATTCAAAATTATCATTATCAGAAAGCAAATTCTCCATATCCCTTATATAATTCGATTTTTTCATGCAAACAGTAATACTGACTTTATCAGCATTCATGCAAACCATATCAGAGTTGTTTCTTAGAAACTCTTTCGTCATCATGAAACCTTTAGAAATGCTACGATCAATATAAACAAAGATTTAGAGGGCGCCTGGACAATGTTACTGGATATCCTTGTTAGATCCATGATCGAAGTGTGTGGTACCGCAGTTGTAGGAAGAATTTCTGGTGATGCGTGGTGGAATGATGAAATTCAGGCTGCCCAAAAAGCAAAAAGAGAAGCGTACAAGAGAACTTTGAACATCGCAGGTCTTAGCAATGAGGAAATAAGTAGACGTAGAAATGATTATAGACGCGAAAACAGGATACTTAAACGATTAGTTAAAGAAAGTAAAGATACAATTGGAGCAGAAGAAGAGATAAAAATACAAAACGACTTTGAAGGAAGCAGGAAACTACTTTATAAAAAAATGAACGGACACAAAAGTACAAAAATTGTCAACATGAGAAATAGTATGGGGAAAATGGTATATGATGCAGGCGGAATACCAGAGGCTTTCAGAGACTATTTTAGGAGACAATTCGGAGATGAAGCTATAGGACACCACCACTGCGATGTTGAACACGATACGATGGAAAACTCAATTGAAAAAGTTTGTGTCACTGAGATTAGGGATATAATTAAGAACTTGAAAAACGGTAAGACTGCCGGGGTAGACGGTATTAACGCTGAAATGCTTAAACACGGTGGCGAGTACATACCACGTAGAGTTTGCGAATTGATAAATTTATGTTTCGAGATGGGAGACGTCCCAGACGATTGGAAAGAAGCTATTATCGTACCAATATACAAGAGAAAGGGAGATAAAAGCGAGTGCAATAATTACAGAGGGATTAGCTTATTAAGCCACGCAAGTAAAATATATTCAAAAATACTTATTCGTAGGTTAATCAAAATAACAGAAGCAAAGCTTTGGGAAGTCCAAAGTGGGTTTATGCCAGGAAGGTCATGTACGGATCAAATATTTAGCTTAAGGCAAATAACATAAAAAAGTTTGAGAGTAGGAAAAAAAGTTTTCTGTGCATTTGTTGACCTAGAAAAAGCTTTTGACAAGGTAGATAGAAGTAAACTTTGGGAAGTTCTGAAAGAGTATGGAGTCAATGGATGGATCCTACAAGCCATAAAAACAATATATACCGGTAGCAAAGCAAATGTAAGAGTGAATGGGAAACTGAGTGACTGTTTCGATATTATTCAAGGAGTTAGAAAAGGATGCGTTATGTCTTCATGGTTATTTATATTATTTATGGACAAGTGTTTAAGAATGGCTCTCTTCGACGAAGAGGGTGTGGATCTCGAAACAGTAAGGGTACGAGGGTTAGCGTTCGCAGATGATAAGGTTGCTATGGCAGAGTCTATCGAAGACCTACAAAAATCCTTGGTAGTTTATTTACCAGGGACGGGAAGATAGATGAGGAATTAGATAGAGGAATAAATGGAGGTAAGAAGGTTATTGGTCGAGCAGGTCCCCTTATCAGAAGTAAAAATATATCAAATAAAGCTAAAATGGCAACACATAATTCTATATTTGTACCGACTGTACTATACGGTAGCGAGACATGGACTTATCAAGAAAAAGATAAGAGTAAAATTAACGCAATTGACATGAGATTCATGCGCATAATAAGCGGGAAAACCATAATGGACAAAGTAAGTAACGAGATAATTCTAAAAGAATGTGGTGCAGAAGAGACGCTAGTAGACACATGGGAAAGAAATCGGTTAAGATGGTTCGGGCATGTTGAGAGAATGCCAAATGAATGACTAACGAAACAAGTGTATCAAGGTAAAGCAAATGCCAGCGTGTCCAGAGGTAGACCGCGGAAAGAATGGTTAGAATGTGTGAATAAGACCCTACTTAGAAGAGACATTAGAAGTCACAGAAACACGAGAGCCTGCATGAAAAAATGCATGGACATAAAAGAAGCTAGAGAAGTATGCCAGGACAGGAAAGTATGGCGGCAAATAGTTAATAAAAAGAGTGTCAGTAGAGTGAATGAAGCCTGAAACAAAGACCTTGGCTATTAATGGACCCAAGTGGGGAACCTTACATAACGACCTCGTGAGGTTCATCGCTTGGGGTGTTTGCTAGAGAGATTGATCAGCAACCTGGGTCGGAGCAGTGTTGCGGAACGAACGTGTTATTTACTTAAATAGCACGAGAATTCTGGATCAATCTGAAAAATTTCTGTCCCTTCCACACACTACTCATTGCCCCTGCCGAGTGAGCAACGCCTACCCCGAAATGGAAATGGCTTAATGGTGTAATAATAATAATAATAATAATAATAATAATAATAATAATAATAATAATAATATAAATGATATGCAAACTATTTTTCTCAACAAAGCTCTTTGACAAGTGTAAAACCTTGTTCGAAAATTTTATTTGTTTTTTGTTGTTTTTTTTTCAAATTACAATAGGATTTTTGGTTTTTGTTTATTCGTTGTGGTCCAACTTTGGTCGTTGGATTCTTGTTTTATTTAACAGGATTTTGCATCAAAGAACAATTGGATCGATTACATCTGGAGAAAGAGGAACCAACGTCACACTGATAACCGCTGTTTCTGCGGCCGGTAGATCCATCCCACCAATGTTTATTTTTCCGAGAAAAAAGTTTCAAGAACATTTTATAAGAGATGGACCACCCGAATGCATTGGAGCAGGAAACAAATCTGTCTGGCTAACCGACGAGGAGTTTTTCATATTTATGCAGAAGTTATAAAACATGTTAAACCCAACAAAGATAAGCCAGTTCTTATTCTGCTAGATAACCATTCTTCCCATCTCTCCGTAAAAACCTCCGATTTGGCGAAAGATAATGGTATCTGCAAGCTTCCTTTTCCACCACATTGCTCTCATAAGCTGCAACCACTTGAATTTTCTGTATTTGGTCCATTTATTTTCCACTGGCTTTAACACCCAACAATATTTGCAAATGTTGCGAAAGATGCGGAATCTATCCTTTCAACAGCGACGTCTTTGATGAGAGCGGTTATGCTCAACCCTACATTACTGATCGACCTAATCCCGCGGATGGGAAAGGTCAATCGTCCAATGATGTAGAAACAGTGCAAGCGAATGTGCTTTCTACTCCTGGTCCTTCTAGAAGATTAGAGTCAGTACAAGCGAATGTTTTTCCTCCACCTGGACCTTCTACATCTACAATAGTGGATCTAATGCAACTGAATGCAGATGCTATGCCTGGTCCTTCTACATCAGAAGAACCAGTGCAAGAAAATGTGCATCCTAGACCTGGTCCTTCTACAGAAGAGTTGTCTGACTATCCCCCGTCAACACTAGGAAACGACGCAGATTTCTTTTCAGAAGTTGTAAGACCATTTCCAAAAGGAAGTGACCGCAAGCAGACTTCCGCTATTAGAAAACGTTGACGTTCCGTAATAATAACCGACACACCCGAATGAAAGTCTTTACAGCAGGAACAGGAAAAATTCAAATCTAGGAAGATTCCTGATAAGCAGAAGAAAAAGCAAGTAAAGAGGAGAATATTGAGCAAAAAACGTGTTTCGAGTACAGATTCCAGTTCTGAGGATGAGGAATATTTCTGTGTGGCATGTTGTAAAGCTTATTGTGAAAGCATCCCTGGCGAGCAATGGATCCAGTGTCACGCATGCAAAAAATGGGCCCATGGATAGTGTGCTGCAAACCGGCGGTCGACCACATTCATCTGCATTAATTGCGAAAGTGACGATGAATAAGTCTATAGTTATTGTAAGTCATCCAAAGATTGATATAATTAGGTTTCTATACTATATAAGTGCCTTGTGTACAATTTAAAATACAAAATTACGTTTTATTTATGTTGGTGCTTTTTACCCCACAGCTATGAACTTTTTTCCCCACGAGTGGGGCAAAAAGTGTCTTTCAAAATTTTTGACAAAAACTTATATAATACAATAAGTGAAAAACATATATACTTTTTATGATTGCAATTTGAAAGTCTTATGTCTCACGTATGTTTTAAAGCAAAAAACGAGACAATATCTAATTTTGTTTGGGCACAGGGTTTAGGAGAGTCAATTTTGGCCCTTTTAACCCCACCCTACCCTATATAAATTACATTTTCTCTAGGTTAGAAACATGACATTCAGGGTCGCACAAAGAGCTTTCAATTTTAAAATGGGTCTTTAATAATGTGTTTTTTAAATTTTAGGGCTGAAAGCATTTTAGAATATTCTAGTTGAACAGTCATGTTCAAAATTACTAAATTCTTCATTACAAAATTTTTAAAAGATGGTCATTTGATAATATTTTAAAAGTATTTTCGAAAATAAACCTAATAATTATAAATAAAAAATATGTTCAGTTGTAAGTATTTATTTAACTAGGGCTTTGCATATTTGTGTTTTCTCTTCCATTTGATAATACGTTCGTAATTTCCATACAATCTTAGTGAATTAGGGCTTATTTGATTTACTTTTTTTTAAATTTACTTGTATTCCATAATTTTTAACCTGATGTAATTATATAAGAAATTTATTTAATCGTAAAATGAATTATTATGAATAACTTCATCCTGTACAGAATTGCTGTTAGAACTTTCTTTTAAATGTATTAGAAGTTTATTTCCGAGATGTGAGGTAACGTTCTAATGTATGATATTTCTAATTTTAAATTGCCACAATTGTAATACTTCCATACATATATTGTAATATTGTCATACATGCAATGCAATTATGTAGTAGAAAGTTGAATTAGAATCAAAATTCGCAGGCACGGGGAATCGAACTCTCACCGTCTAACTCTAGGTCGAGCGCCTTTTGCGCTAGACTAGGAAGGCACACTTCTTACCTGACTAAAATAGTGGGCAACTCATAAGCTAAATGGGCTAAGTGAGCTTTAGGCAAAATTAGAATACCGGTATTGTAAAGGCAATTAGCAATAAGTATATGGTAAACCGTGCGTATTCTTCGAAATAGTAATACACGTATAAATATTTTACCTTCTAATACCGGTATTGCAATTTTTCCTCATATCTGTATAGTAAGTGTGGTAAAGTTTAAAACATTCATAACCGTGAACTTGCATGATTAAAATCAAATGATTAACAAAAAAACAAAAAATGAAAAGAAGTTTTTAAGAATCATTTATCAAACAACCTAAAATACTTTCAATTCATGAAAAATGGGATATAAAAGATTAATTTTGTCTGAAGCATATGAAAAAAATCTGCCTACTGAGCGGGTAGTTGTTGGTTGCGCGGTGCGCGCGCGGCTCGCAAGTTGAGGCGCGCCTAAGGCGCGTGATTGTTGCTTCTCCCGCTTCGCGTTTGATGATGTGCTTATCTCGGCTTTAGCGAACACATTCTTCTTACGTATCTCGTGCTTTACACTTGACTTGGCCGAAAATGTCAAATTTTTTACATTATTCTCAACACTTTTATATAAAATATAATACATTTTGTATGCACCTCTCTCTCGAATTGGGTATTTAGATTTTGTAAAAAAAGTACAAATTGTATTTATTATCATTACTTTATAATTTGTTTCTTATTTTGCGTTAAATTTGATTCTTAACTGCACTGAAACATATATCATTTTAATAAATTTATATTGTTACAATTTATGATATGCATGGAAATTGAAATATTATTAT
>NC_046659.1:58011149-58032335 GCF_010883055.1 Belonocnema kinseyi
ACTATAATGAACGTTGAGAATATTCATAATTGTATAACGCCCAAACAAAATAAAACTGAAACTTTTAACTAGAATTTTTTGCGGTTCCATTTATTTCAAAATATAAACATTGTGCAATTATTAAATTTAAATGGCTCGTTCTATATTCTAGGGAGATCTTCTTCACTCATTTGCATGAAAACAGGCTTTTCACACGTTTTAAAAAGAACTGTAATATAAGAGGAAACTTGACAAATATACAAAGTGCATTACCTTTACCATTTTGTATTACATTTATACGTAGAACGAAACATGTTTTAATTATGCGCCACGTAAAATTAATAATTGGTTACTCAGAATTTCAGCATTATAACCAAAACAATGTGTACTGTTCATATAATTCATTTCTTGACTAACGAGAACTCGTATATTATGCGCACGGTTTTGCTGATTCCATTGGGGAATTCTCTGCTTGTACATTTCGCTTGCTTTCAAGTGAATTTTAATCGTGGCGAAGGATATAAATTAAATTATTGCCTAAAGAGAGCACATTACCTTTCTGCAAGATTTATGCATCGTAAATTATATTTAATTTTATAGTTTGATTAATAATAATTGCAGTAAACTAATGAATATGAAAGTAAAATCGATTCTATCATCGATTTTCAGACTTTATACTTTTGAAAGAAGCGTAATTTTTTTAAAAAATATGTTACATATAATATATTTAGAAATTTTATTTGGTTTTTAATATGAATTTACCCAGAGGAAAATCTCATTTTCATTACCTTATAAAACTAAAAAAATTCTCTATAAATTTGCTATAAGAGAAGTTTTTTAGTGGGTCAAAAAAATTGTAGTATAATTTGCAGATCTTTCAAAAATGCTTTTAGTTTTATGGGATTCACAGAGATGCCATACATTATTAGGAAAATCATTATTGTTTCAAATTTGGTTTCAAAGTCCTACTAAATCCATTTTTGTTCTAGAGTAATCGAACGAGAACGAAAAGATGATACATTTTTGACACCTCTCGTATATCTGAAACCTTTTAACAAAGAAACTTTTTCTGGTTAGGTGCCAGGATAGATAGTTCATTTTTCAAACCTTTTTGCACGTTTTTCATGCGTCCATTAAAGAAGGTGATGCATTGACCGAAAGGCATAAAAAGTACAAGGACTTAGATGCGTTTACTATTAGTTCTCTGGAGACTCTCTCGAAGATCAGAACCTCATGGTTCCTACTCTTCTATTATATCTTTATCTTTTCCTCACTCTGTCATTCTCTTTTCAAGCATACCTTTCTCCCTCCTTTTCCCTATTCGCGAAACAGGAAAACATAAATATTTCACAGTTCGTTGGTATGACTCATCGTACATACATTGGCAAATTTGTAAAAGTTTCGATGTAAATTCTTTTCTGGAAAAGGGAATAACAGACATAAATATGCGAATAGTAAAAAAATAACCTAAGATTTTTAAAATTTACTAGAAATTATTTTATTTTTAACAAATTTAAAGTAGGCACGATATAGGGCTTAGTGTGATACGAAATTACAAAGTTATACCTTGATTAATGATAATTGAAAAATTTCAAAGGATTCTTGTTTCAAATGTTGCCAACAGTATATTTCAACTTTCTGCTCTTAATGTACCACTTCTTTCATAATTTTTCACTATTTTACTTACACACCTATTAAAAAACATTCCCTGATTTTTTAAATATATTTCTGATTTTAATTTTTATGTTATTTATGAGAATTTTGATGTAAATAAAAAATAAAGATTTGAATTTGGTATATTAAAAAACTTACATATTTTAACGGTTTTTTTCTGAGTTGATTTACCAATTGTTTTTTGTATAAGCATATACATTAAAATGTTATTTAGCATTCATCATTACATGCTTACACTTTTAATGCCAAAATAAACTTTTATAACACCTCCAACTAACTGCGAACCGTTGACTGAGTTTCGTATTTGACAAAGGAAAAAAAATAGAGATCACACTTATCCTGAGTCCTTATCATAATCTACCCTGAAAAATAATGTTAAAATTCATAAAAACAACGAATATTCAAGGAAAATATAATAACTTTCTTATTTTTGAAAAAAGTCAATAATAAGTGCTTTACATAGGAAAAATTCAAATCACAAGAGCAGATGACAAAATTTCTCCTAATAAAAATTCTTTGACTTGTTTTAGACTTGAATCGCGCCCCATCAAAACATGCTATAATCGAAAAGTTCAACTTCAACCTTTCTCATTTTTGATAATATATTATTACTCACTTTTTAATAGAACGCGTAGTTTTTGTTTTATCCGAAAAAAACAGCACTAAAAATAGAAAGATTAAATTTTTAGACGAACGATGCAAGCCACCAAAAAAATAAAGAAGCAAAATTTGTCCACACAAAAAAAAATATCTACAAATTTGTTAATAATCATTTTTTGATCAAATGCGCATTTTTTGTTTTAATCATGAAGAATAACATTGACAATAAAAAATCAAATCTTTAGAAAAATAATGGAAGGTACGAAAATACATAAAGGAAAAAATTGTGCATTCAAAAAAGATCTACAAATGGGTACTGAACTTTTTTATAAGAAAAAAAATTGAAAAAAATGAACTTCTGGGGAAAACGACACAAGTTGCATTAAAAAGTTTAATAATAAAACTGTTTTCATTTATATGATCAGCACTTTTTTTATCATTTTAAGAACAGATCATGAAAATTTATATATTTAAATACCAATACATATTATGAATTGTAATAATATACATTTATTAAAATAATACATTTTTTATGGTAGCTGAGAATAAAACTGAGTGCAAAGTAAAGAGCAAATGTTAAAGTAATCATGCAAAATAAAATGTGTACATGATGTTGCAATATATCTGAATAAGAAGTACCAGCCCGAGGTGTGGAAACAAATATAATATACATTTGATATAATAATGTTGCAGATGGTAGAAAAGTTGACATTTTAGACAAATTCGAGTGCGAAGTACGAGATACGTAATGAGAATGTCGACGTTAAAGCTAAAGGAGTTTTAACAAATGAGAATTCACAATTACTAACTTACCAACTTACAGTTGTTGATTTGCGGACCTTTAATGGTAAAAGGCCTACGTAAAAATGTGGGGAAATACGACGACTAAGCGCATAGCGCGAGATAAATACATTATCGAGCGCGAGAACCATCAGTAGCGCGCTTTAGGCGCGCTCAAACTTGCGAGCGAAGCGAGCTGCGCTAGTCGATAGTGTGTCCGCAAGGCGGGCGGATTTTTAAATTTTAAATTTTCCCTTTATGATACTTACCCCTATGGGCACTTCACGTCCTCTAGACCTCGGTTTTCAATTTTAGTTTCTATAGTTTTTTGTGGCCCAGGATTAAAATTGTTTATTTTATAGCTTATTTTGATAATGATACTTACGATATCTACAAAATGATTAAATTCACGATTAATAATTTAAATTACAATTATATTCTGGAAACTAATGGAAAGTTATTATTTTCTGTCTAATGAGAAAATTTAATACACGCATTTATGCTACACTTATAATCCAAATGTAATTACAACTTTTGAAAATTTAAATTTAAATTCGCAAACATTGAAGATTTTAATTAAATTAAATCCAAATTGAAATTCATACAAAAGAAAAACCCCTGCAGATATTCATATTTACATTTATATTTAAAAACATCCGAAATTTAAATGAATGAAAATCCAAACGTGAATGTATTACAATCTGATAGTAACCTTAATTTATTCAAATTCGCATAAATTTATTTTTGTAAGTTTTAATTTTAATTGAATTGGATTATAATTCGTTCTAAATTACCGAAAATGTACTTTAATTGACTAATTAAAATTAACTTTAATTCATTTTAAAGTCTCTTTCTTTCATTTAAATTTATTTTACATTAAATTCCAAAGGTCATTAGAATTTTACTTAAGCTGACTTAAACTATGAAATATTTGAAATATAGTGAATTTTCAAGTTTACTATAATTCATTTTTACTTTGAATTTCTTCAAAATTACTTTAATTTTATATGTAATGATTCTATATTCCATTTTTAGATAAGCGACACTTGATTTCCCTGTATATGACCAGTTTTAAATTTAATTATCTTATCTTCTGGAATTCTCCCGAATTCAGAGCGAACAGTTCATTATGAATGCATAAATATTCATTTTTTAAACAATTCTGGTCCATAAGCTTATAAATTTGATCGCTGTGAGTTAGCTTTTAATATACTTTCTACAGAGTTTGACAAGTTACACGTGAAATGTATCGCGTTAACGTTACCATTACTTATTCATTAAAATTTGTAACGCGTTATCCTTACATTATGAAATCTAAACAATTTTGCGAATAACTTCTCTTTACTTTCAACAAAACTATTTTTTGGAGAAGGTTGGCACACAAAAGAAATATTTTAATAATTAGAATAAACCCTGCTATGCCAAACAATAATCAAAGGAATATGTAGGTATAGCATAAAGTTAACTTTCAATTTTGTAAAATTCGGTTTAGTTTTACCAAGAACAGAATCGCTCATAAACGAAGTATGTTGTTTTAAAGATAATCAGATGAGAAATACTTTTCCGATTTAAGAAAAAAATATATTTTTAAAGTTTAGATATTCGAATTTATTTATAGAATTTTTCTTCGAATTTTGAATTCTTTTAAGCCGGGAGAATGTGGTTTCTAAAAATTCTATTTTCGAATATTTCTCGCAAACAATGACAGACGTCATAAACGAGCGAGAAGTATTTTTTGAATAAGTGTCTAGATAAAATTCGGTTTGATTTTATAACCAAAAAATTCTCCTGTCCACAAGAATGATTGAGCCTACATAAAAATGAGCACAAAAACTCACAGAATGTCCTTGCTCATATAATGCAAATTTTAAAAAAACTTGAAAAGAGATATAAATAAACTTTAAAAGTCCATCAAATTTTACGATAGATTTCGAAATAAGACTGTAAAATTCAACAAAGTCTGAAAAATGATTTTTTGCATTATTTTGTTCTTTTTCACTTCAACACAATTTGCGTCTGAACCAATATGTTTGGTTTTAATCCAATATATAAAAATATACTACTATAATAAAAAGATGTCTCCTGATTGGTTATCATGACATATAATGTAGTATATATGTCATTAACAAACTTAGAAATGTAACACCAAGTAATACACGTAATTTAGTATATTGAAGTTACCCGCAAATTATAACACATATAACACTTCAACGTTTTTTTTTTTAATTAAAGAACCACGTTACCGTTACCAAAAAGAGTAACGTTCTGTGTAACGCATTACTGTTAAAATTTCATTTTTACATTGATGTATATTATACAATTTTTATTAATATTCTAGATGTTGGAATACAAAATCTTGCATAATTCGTCCATCATATGAATATACATAACCTTCTTGCTTCCATAGATCACGATGTTTCGAGGGTGCTGTAGATCATACGTCTCGACGAATAGTATACCCATGGGTTCAAACGTACGATTGCACTTCCGATGTAACGAATTTTTCTCGCGCCCCCACAAGCTTCCTTCTTATCTTCTTCAACTGATCTTATTATCTCTTTTTCTTTCTGTACTTTCCTATCCATCATTCTGCCATTCTTTTCTTTGCCCTGTCTCCATCTCTGCATTTATTCTCCTCTTCGTCTACTCGCAGCTCCTTCCCTCCATCCTTTACACATATCTTTTTACGAGTCCGCCAATTTTGTCGCCCCTGATAACGGCTTGTTTTACGCTCTATTGATGCCGTTTCGTAACAAAGAAGTTTTATTTATTTTGCTCTTGTGAAAATTAATCTTGTCGAGTGGTATGGGATGAAATATTTTTAGAAAAATTTCGGCTGGTTTTATGTTTCAAATTCAGTTTTTAACATTTAACAAAAATCGCTATTGCTTCAATGGAAAGATAAAGAAACTACTACGTTTCTAAAAATGATAATACTGCCTTAATTAAAATTCAACGAAACGTTTTCTTTGTCTATACATCAACAGATCTACTACTCTGTACTTTTCTTGAAACAAAAAAAGCTTTTATTGAAACAGTTGAACTATTCTCTGGAGTTTGAATATAAAATAAAATGCTTTCTTTAAAGAAGCTGGCACAAAAAGTACAGAGCTTTAAAGTTTTCGAATGAATTTTCTTCTGAAGTAAACTTTTGAAGTTTCAATTTGTGCCACTCTAGGTTACTTATTTGCTCCGAGTTACCAAAAATTGTCAAAACTATAAGACTATAAATACAATTTATCTTTTACTTTGTATAAAAATCTTTATATCTTAATTCTCTTTAACTAACTTTTGTATATAAATCCGAATGATTAGAAGACACGAAAGTAGAGCAATCTTTCCGTGCAGAATTCTCCGTTTTTCAAACGAAATTTTTCCATTATTTTTTAAGCTGAAGAAAGACTACGGATTTTGATTTTAGTGTTACTGTTATCGTAAAATAAATTTGATTTTTTTACTCAAATAATTAAACTTTTTTCAAAAATTAACTTCTTAGCCAGTGTTATGGAAAGAAGGAGTATTTATACCAATATTAAAGAAAGCCAAAGGAGAGGAGGTTAAATATTATAGGGGGGTGAGTCTGATGCAAACACTGTATAAAGTATATGTCACTGTTTTGTCGGAGAGATTGAACATAGAAGTTGAAGAAAAAAAGATCGAGCCACCGAATAAGACAGGGATTATAAAAGGAATGAGGGTAATGGACAACAGGATTAAAAGGGAAAAAGGGGCAATGATAGCAATGTTCGTGGACTTAAAGGCGGCGTTTGACTCATTACACCGAAGCGAAATAAAAAACGTTATGGTAAAAAGGGGATAAGAGAGGGAATAATGAAGAGAGTATCGGAAATTTTTGGAGAGACAAACAACAGAGTTAAGTTACGAGAGCAACTAGTAGATAGTTTCTGGTTGGTGAGAGGTATGAGGCAAGGATGTCCTCTAAGCCCACTTTTATTTAATTTATTAATATCAGACTTGGAAGAAGAAATGAGGAGAAAAGGTTGGGGAGGAGTTAGGATAGGGAAGAAAAAGATATATTCACTGGCATATACAGACGACATAGTTTTGGTGGCAGATGAGGAAGAAGGGATGGTGGGATTAATTGCAGGATTAGAGAAATACATAGATGGATCAAAGCTAAATTTAAATTTAGAAAAGACAAAGATAATGAGGTTCATAAAAGGAGGGGGAAGGAAGAAAGAATAGACAGGGAGATGGAAGGGAATGTAGTTAGAAAAAGTAAAAGAGTTTAAATATTCGGGATATACCTTGCAAACGAAAGGAGAACATACAGCTCATATAAAAGAAAGGATAAAGAAGCAGCAAGGATAATGAAACAGATATGGAGAATAGGAAAAAGAAGGCTAAAAAAATTGGAGAAGGAGAATGTGGTTATTTGATACTCTGGTATGGCCGGTATTAGGTTATGGAGCAGAGACATGGGGATGGTAAGAAAGGAAAGATATTGAGATTTTACAAGAAAGTTATAGAAAGTGGACACTAGGGGCAAACTGGAGGACGCCAGGATATATGGTGAGAGAATAAGCGCAAAGGGACAAGTTAAGTATTAAAGCGGGAAAGAGGGCATAGAAATTTGAGATGAAGCTGTGGGAGGGAAAGGGAGGGAAGTTGGCGAGAAAGTGTTTGATGGAGGTAAAAGAGAGCAGAAAGAGGCCGATTGAATTAATGAGATGGGAAGAAGAAAGTAGGGAGTTCTTTAATGATAGAAAAAAAGAAGACTGGACTGAGTAAACTATAAAGATTGGGAAAAAGGGAGAAGGAAAGTAAATTAATTAATAATTTATAAAAGGCATGGGGAGGGAGAAGGTGGACCAGATTAATAAGATTTAGATTGGGAAATGAGGTAAGGGAGGGGATATATTGGGAAAAAGAAGAGAACAAAAAGTGTAGAATGTGTAAATAGGAGGAGGAAACATGGAACCATGTATGGGAAGGATGTAGGAGAGGAATGGAAGATAAAGGAAGCTGGCAAGAGAATGCGATTAAGATTCTAGGGGAGGATGGATTAGGAGAAGAATGGATGAAGGAATTGGAGGGTGCTAGAGTAGTGAATGAGAGAGAATGAAAGTATGCATGTGAAAAAAGGCAAATGGAGGTATAAAAAAGAGAAAGAAAAAGGAAACGGATGTCGCTTAGATTAGTGGCGTACAGATTGTTAGTAATGGTAATGTAAAAGTTAAGCAGACTAAGATGCGTTTGCGTTTTCATGATCTCTCTCTCTCTCTCTCTCGCGTGCACTCTCGCTTTTGTTTGCTCGCATACTCGTTTGCTCATGGACCACTGATGGCTCATGACTCATGGCCCACTCGGAAGAAGCCACACGCGACAAAGTAAGCACTTCAATACGCTGAACTTTCTATGTTTTTAAAAATTTGCATCTTTTTGTGTGTATCTTCTATGAGTGGAAACTCCTAAGCTATTCAAATAATCTGTTGTGTACTCAGCTAGGAAAAATAATCTAAAGAAATATAAGTATGTACTTTGGAAACCTGTTACTTTTATTTTGATTCCTTGAAATTGCACAATTTTTCATCGTATAGTTTTATCACTTAGAAGGTCCCGGGAGTTCGAACGATTCATAAAATAAAAATGGAAAAACAGAATTGGAATAAAAAAAATATCACTTTTTGGAAAACAAGCTGCCTCTTTTTCTTCTTATTGAATGGACTTTTGAATTTATTTTCGAGTTTTTTCTAATATAGACTGTGCAAATTGATAAATTTATGTTTTGAGATGGGAAGACGTCTCAGACGATTGGAAAAATGCGATTATCGTACCAATATACAAAAAAAGGGAGATGAAAGCGACTGTAATAATTACAGAGGGATTGGCTTATTAAGTACCGTAAGTAAAATATACTCAAAAATACTTATTCGTAGCGTAATAAAAATAATAGAACCTAGCATTTGGAAAGTCCAAACTGGGTTTATGCTAGGAAGGTCATGTACGGATCAAATATTTAGCTTAAGGCAAATCACAGAAAACAGTTTGAGAGTAGGAAACAAATTTTTGTATGCATTTGTTGACCTAGAAAAAGCCTTTGACAAGGTAGATAGAAGTAAACTTTGCGAAGTTTTGAAAGAGTATGGGGCAATGGATGGCTCCTGCAAGCTATAAAAACAATATATACGGGTAGCAAAGCGAGTGTAAGGGTAACTGGGATTTTGAGTGACTGTTTCGATATTATTTAAGGAGTTAGACAAGGATGCGTTATATATTCATGGTTATTTATATAATCCATGGAAAAGTGTTTAAGAATGGCTCTTTTCGAGGAAAAATGTGTGGATCCTGAAACAGTAATTGTACGTGGGTTAGCGTTCGCAGATGATAAGGTTGTTATGGAAGAGTTAATCGAAGACTTGCAAAGAATATTGGATAAAATTAACTTAAACATGCAGAGCATAGTCCTCAACATTAACGCAAATAAAACAAAAAAACTATGGTGTTCAAAGGAAAGAGTGAGAACACACTATGCATTATTGTATTCAATTATGAGAGAATTGAACAAGTTGATAAGTTCGTATACCTTGGTAGTTTATTTACCAGGGACGGGAAGATAGATGAGGAATTAGATAGACGAATAAATGAAGGTAAGAAGGTTATTGGTCGAGCAGGTCCCCTTATCAGAAGTAAAAATATATCAAATAAAGCTAAAATGGCAATACATAATTCTATATTTGTGCTGACTGTACTATACGGTAGCGAGACATGGACTTATCAAGAAAAGGATAAGAGTAAAATTAACGCAAATAACATGTAATTCATGTGTATAATATGCGGAAAAATTCTGATGCTCAAAGTGAATAAAGAGATAATTCTCAAGGAAAGTGGCGCATAAGAGATGCTAGTAGACACGTGGGAAATAAATCGGTTAAGATAGTTCGCACATGTTAAGAGAATCATAATTGAATGAATAACGAAACAAGTGTATCAACATTAAGTAAATGGCAGCATCCCCAGAGGCACACCGCGGAAAGAATGATTAGTATGTGTGAATGAGAACCTTGTTCGAAGAGTCATGAGAAGCCACTAAAACACGAGAGTCTATATAAAAAATTCATGGACGTAAAAGAAGCTAGATACGTATGCCAGGACAGAAAAGTATGGCGGAAATTAGTTAATGAAAAGAGTGTCAGTAGAGTGAATGACACCTGATACGAAAAACATTAGATACGAATGGACCCAAGTGGGGTACCTCACATGACGACTTTGTGTGGATCTTCACTTGGGGTGGTTGCTAGAGAGATTTATCAGCCACGTGGGTCGGAGCAGTGTTGCGGAACGAACGTGTTATTTACTTAAATAGCACGAGAATTCTGGATCAATCTAAAAATTGTATATCTCTTCCTCATATTATTCCCTCCCCTACAGAGTGAGTCACAACTACCTCGAAAGGTAAATGGCTCCTCCAACGCTCTAACGCTCGTGGCCGCTCGCAATTTTATACCTACAACATCATCGCAGGAGGTTTCAATTATCGTATAAAATTATTTGAATTAACTTATAACATTCTAATCTCCTCAGTCACTTGACTTAGTCCATAACTATGATGTATAACCGGGTTTGCCCGAGCAAAGGTTTAATAAAAACACTGAATAATAATAATTAGCCCTACCAAAGGTGTTCCGCATTGATATTGCGGTAGAGCTTGAGCTCTCCTCTCATGACTTTGACGTCAATGTTGGCGGTAGCATTGCTACTGACAGGATTTCCCATGCCAAATAGGGCGATAACGAAGAGGAGAGAGACTAAGTAGAACACCACAACCCATCAGTGAAAAATGTAGAATATATTAAAGATTTTGAAACGCTTGTCGCTTCCCGAGGATTGGCAGGGCGCCCCTGGAGCCACAGTTGGGGGCTACAGCATGCGAGACGGTGGCGATGGTGAGCTGTGAGATGATCAGGCAGATCTCACTAATCAAATAGCTGGCCAGCAAGAACATCTGCAACAAACAGTAAGGATTGAAACATCAACTGTGCCTGCTGAGGATGCTTTGGCTAGCGCTAGCTATTTGCAGACAACCACCTCGACAGCAATACCGTGGAAAAGCATCAATTGGGATACCACAATGAAAGAGGAATTGTTGCGACTCTATTACGAAAGTGCGAAGTTTGAAACAAAAATGGAAAAAGAATACAATTTAAGAACAAAATTTGCTGCAAAGTATCCTAATATACAGAAAGTCGCACTAAAAGATCTTATCGCTAAGGTGAAGGACATCAGTACTAATCTGCATGTTACAGAAGACCGAGAAATTGAGATTAAACAACAGGTAGATTTGGCGTGGAAAAACAAAGGCAATGAACATCTGTTAGAAAAAGCCGCGTCAAAGGGTCAAGCAGGAGCAATTGATGTTCTTCCGCAAACTATTGATGATCCAACATTGCCACATGCTCCAGTGGTGGATGACCTTATACAACCAGATTCAGAAGCAGAGGTTCAGCAACCAAAAAAGCGACGAAAATGGACATAGTACCATGTGAACAGAGATGTTATGCGCCTTTATTTTTTGGCAGAGAAATGTGGGCAATGTGTGAGGAGAGAACATCATAGACTCTTCTTACTTAAATACCCATAGCTAGCCACAAAAATAAATTAGAAGAATCTGGCAGTTCAAAAACGATTAATGTCTGTAAACAGATTGCTTTCGGCTATTGAAATAGCAGCTGTGCTAACCGTTAGAACGTTGGGCCAGAAATCTAGGCCTGCAAATGCAGTTTTTGTCCCAGCAAGGGATCGAGATCCACCATTGGGTCGACTAACTCAATATAAGAAAGGAAATAAAACCAGAAAGCTGATAAACCATGTTACTAAAATCATCCACCCTCGGCACATCGAGACATTAAAACCAGCAATATTGGATGAAATTTTAGACTCTCAACGAAAGAGACTTGATGTTCTTACCGCCAGACTGAGTCGGCACAAGAAAAGTATTGCAAAAAGGCAACAAAATCAAAACTTTCAGACAGATGAAAGAAGGTTCTATCGTGAACTGAGAGGAAAGCCAAATAATCACCAAGGCACCGAAGTCCCTCAAGTTCGTAAGTATTAAAGGAACTTACACATGGCATACATTGACTACAAGCAAGCGTTTGCTTCCATGCCGCATGACTATTTGCTTGAAGTCTTGAAACTTTAAAAAATCTGCCCACGCATTATTGATATTCTAAGCCATGCGATGAGGCTCTGCGGTAAAAGAATCAAGTGTTTTAATCATAGACAACCAAGAATAACTAGATCAATACGCTTTATGACGGGTATATTTAAAGGAGACTCCTTCAGCGCACTATGGTTTTGTTTAGCGTTGAATCTATTGAGCAAAAAACTATCATGTCTCATGGGTTCACACTTCATGATAAGGAGGATGATCATCATGTGACCCATCTTTTTCACATGCATGACCTGAAGTTGTAGAGTTAGAGAACGAGTTCGAAAATGACATCGAGGCAATGATTGCAGGCGAATCATATAAATATCTGGGTATTCTTGAATCTAAAGGTATTCAACGTACGATAGTTGAGACAAGCCTTACGACTGCCTTCACTACGAGACTCAGATTTATTATGAAGAGTTTTCTAAAATCGGTAAAAAATATCAGGGCGATCAACACATATGCCATCCCTGTCCTCACGTACTCCTTCGGGCTCATAAAATGGTCTAACACCGACCTTGAAATGTTAAACAGAATTATTTACGTAAAAATAACGAAGTACCGAATGCACTACAGAAATTCAGTGATTGAAAGGGTATATCTACAACGACATTTAGCGGGTGGGGGCGTTGTAGATGTCAAAAAACTGTATAAGTCACAAGTTATACAGTTGCGAGACTATTTTAACAGCAAACGACATGTTGCACGTTACGTTACCATGTGTCAAGCGGATCTTGACTACACGTCCTTAATTTTTTGCTTAGATGGGGCCTCGATTATCAGGGCAGAAACCATAGAGGAATTAGAAATACAATGGAGGCAGAAAGCCATCCATGGCGAGCAGCCCAACACGTTAGATCAAAATGAAGTGGCTGGTGAGGCATCTAGTATTTAGCTAAGAAAGAGTGTTTTGTATCCAGGGATGGAAGGATTCGTCATTGCAATACAGGACAAAATTTCTAGCACCAGGAATTATCGCAAACACGTGTTACATCAAAACGTGTTTGACCGGTACCTATTATGTGGAGATAACAATGAATCCATCCAGAATATTATTGATGGCTTTCGCTTAATGCTCAGAGCGAATGTACGCACAGAGATAATGATGTAGCGGGCATGATACATCAAAAAATTGCCCTAAACCTAGGACTCTTAAAAGAATGGATGCGCTTCTATAGATACGTTCCAATCCCCGTTTTAAAAAGCGAAGATTACATCTTATATTGGGATGCTACTATCTAAACGGATCATGGCATCCGTGCCAAGCGACCTAACATCGTGATGCGAGAAAAAATAGGTGCAAGAGTCTACATCGTCGACATTGCTTGTCTGCTTAACCGAAATTTGCACTCAACCTATACAACCAAGATCCACAAGTATAGCGAGTTAAGGCATGAAATAAAGACCATATGAAGGAATGTGAATCATGCATCTATTAATCCCATTTTGATTTTGGATACAGGCAATGTGCATGCAAAATGCACTGAACATCTTGAACATTTAGGAGTCAGTAGGGTATTGGCAGCAGCTCAGAAGGCGGTTTTATTGAACACCTTTCGCATTGTAAGAAACTTTCTTGATCATCAGGAAGCGAGCTACTAAAAACCCGTGGAGTGTCAGATAGTAGCTCTAATAAAGCATCCAGAGGTGACTGTTGTCACCTCAAACGCTCATGGCCGCTCGTAATTGTATACCAACAGCATCATCGCTGGAGGTTTCAATCATCGTATTAAATTATTTCAATTTACTTATAATATTCTAATCTCATCAGTCACTTGACTTTATCTGTGGCTATGATTTATAACCGGGGTTACCCGAGTAAAAGTTTAATAAAAACACTGAAATAATAATTAGAACAGCCGCGGTGGTTCAGTTGGTTAGACGCTCGGACTTCACCTCAGAAGTCCGGTGTTCGATCCCTGAGCCGGTACCTCTGGAAATTTTTCTATGTACCTTTACCGAGGTTCTGGCGGTTCGGAACCCACCTTAAGCTGTAGATCCCCCCATCGCTTACTTGACTGCAAATCCAGTCCGTCCATGATGGGCTAAAATCCAGGCTTTGTCAAATATGTCGGGGAACACTGCTCTCACCAGATCACTTGATTGCATTATAAAAATGCTTCCGTGATTGATGATATATACCGGGACAGCCCCGTGTTAAATGATCAAATAAAAGTCCAACTCTAAACCAAAAATACCTTTGACATGTTGAGCCGTAACCATCTTAAGCCTGTGACAACCGTGCCATAATTAGACCGCCTTAGCCGCACCTAATCATACGTACGGTGTATCAAAAAAAAAAGAAAAAACTGTATGCTTAGAGATGGCGTAACAAGTGTAAATCCTAAAAAGCGTAGGGGATGTTAAGTCTCGAAAGACGCGTAAAAGCAGGGCTACCAAAACCTCAGCAATTCGGAATCTTCGATAAAGTTGTGTTACCTCGTCACACGTGATTGCACTCTTTGCTGTCAGGCTTAACAGTGGTTATGATATTTAGTACGTAATGACCAACGATTCCGAATTGCGGAAATGTTGGCACGTTTTTTTGTCATGTTAGCATGTTTTTCTTCTTTGACGCTAGAAAGGAAAGCGTTTGTTAATTGACTCCAAATTAATTGCACCTCTTCAGCCTATTAATAATATATCTGTTTTCGATTTCCTAACTTTGTGTTTTCCAACTTACCATAAGCAATATTCTGAGGGTGGATCAGAATTTCGCATGAACCTGATTGTAGGTTGTTCTATATAAATCTTTTATAGCTGGTTCATTGTTTTGTCGATTAGATAAGATCTGGTTGACCAGCAAACATTTATATGAAAGACCGATTGTCTCCTTTCAGGTTGCCTGGATGCTCTTCGATCAAAGCGCTATTCTGACGGTACACAATCACGTCATTACGAGGAACCCAAGGATAGCCGTGTCGCACGATAAGCATAGGACGTGGTACCTACATATCAATGACGTGCAAGAGGATGACAAGGGAAAATACATGTGCCAGATTAACACCGTCACTGCTAAGACGCAGTATGGATATTTGCACGTTGTAGGTAAGGAAAAAGTGACATTCACACATGAAGCTACATTCTAGTCATTATAATCAAAATACTCTTGCAAAGTACTATTGGTGTATTTACTGTTGGTTTATTTGCTCTAACTTTATGGACACTTTGATTTGCCACATACATAAAATGAATTTGCTTTCTTATAGAGGGATATTTATTAACACTAAAACAAGAAAAACTGACACTTATTTGACCAATTTAGTTTTCATACCTTGTACCCAAAGTCTTGTTTCCAGAAATTCAATAAGACCATGATGACCTTACTCTATGTGTCTTATTGCAACGAACAACTGTTTAAGTTACTGCAGTGTTATATTTTAAGTATAACATAAACCTTTCGTATATAAACAGAGTAAACATTTTTTGAATTTTTTAAATCACTATTAATAGATCATGAAAGCTCAAAAAAGATTCCTCAATAGATCATTCGATGCTTTATATTATTTACATGGTATAAAGTACCCTTGTATTCCAAATATTTAAAAAGTTTTCTTTATATGAACAAAATAACCAATATATTTTTAACATTTATAAATCGGTATTGTTATCGTAAAAAAATAATGAAAAATTCCATTTTGTTGTCAAACTATGCCAGATACGAAGAAAGATGAATTCGCAAAAATTACGCGTCAAAAGAATATCTGTCAATTCGTTATAGATCACTTTTTAATAGGAAACGTAGTTTTTGCGTAATTCGGAAAAACGACAATAAAATTGAAAAAATGAAATTTTTGGACAAATGACACAAGCTACAAAAAAAGAATAAGAAAATGTATACACCCATGAAAGTGCTACGTTATAAATCATTTTTTAGTAGGATGCGTGGTTTTTGTTAATGAAAAAAACATTTAAAGGAACAGAAAATTAAGTTTTTGTAACGCATGCTCGAAATGTTCGTTTTTGGAGGCATACATTGCGTGCGGGTAGTGACTAATTCCAAAGCCGTGGTAAAATCCAGATATTAAAAAACGTTTTCTAGTTTCTAAGCTTACGCTCTTTGAAGAAGATTACTTGTTCTAGGTTCTGCGCTTGCGCAGTTCGCGCCCAAATCACTTTATCTTACTATTGCGCTTGCGTATTTCAATTCAGAATTACTATGTCTGCCGGAATAATAACCTCACTTCATTATGATTTAACACTTGAGAGACTTTTTGTCAGTAGTGAATAGTGATTGTGCAAACTCGAATTGATAAGTTATCGTAAATGACTAATAAATTACCATATATTATCGATTAATTACTGAAAAGTTCCAAAAATTTTGGACATTTTTGGATACTTGAAATTCCGGTTATTTAGCTATTTTCTATAAATTTCCGGAAATTTAGTCATTGTTTAAATTACTGTTTAGTAAAGCTCAATGAGCTAATCACTCAGAAATCTCAGATTGCTGCACTGGAAATCTTATTAGAACTCTTTGAGGAACTATCAGATATCTTGGAAATCTTGCGTGAAGCGTCGAGCATTCACGTATCACGAAGCATTCACACATCACGAAGCATTCACACGTACGTGATGCAAACGCCACTTCGGCGATTCGAACTAACGGCCGAGTCCACCCGAACGCACAGAGCTTAGCCAAGTCTGATTTATCTTCGAGAGTCCCGATCTCGAGAAGTTTTGGAAATCTTGGCAATCTGATTAATCTCCAATAAATCTTAGCACCATCTATGCGAATTTAATTGAGACTGCCACACTCATAAGTTTAAGATTTCCAGATTTCTCAGTGAGTAGCCCCTCGCTAAAGATACGGCTCAATCAAAAGTTGGTATGATTTAGAACTTGAGCTTCAATAGATGCCTATAGAGAGCCAAAAGAGTTTGTTTCGAATGCTCTTGAAAAGATGACTTGAGACTAAAAGCTTCTTGCATATGAATATGCCTTTATGTTGACAACTTTTCTACATAAACTGCAAATTATATTTATCAAGTCATTATACGCATTTTAATTGCAGTTATTAATTAAACAAAATGTCGAAGTGGGCAAAACGAAAAATAGGTTCCTAATAATTAGTCTCAATTACAATTGGGATCCTTTAGAACACCAACTCAAGTATTATTTAAAACGCTGAGAGCAAAAGCGAACTAAAAAAAAGCGTACCCAAAAGCGATGCAAAAACACGCGAGAGCAAAAACCACCTAATAAATGGAGAGAGGTAAAACGACACAAGAATAAATGGCGAAGGTTACCCCCCACTTTCCTCCTGTGAAGATCAGCCTCACGTAAAGCTAAAATAGCGGGAACACAACCCGAGCTCGCCCGACTTCAGGAATCACGATATAATCAGCTGCTCCTCACATTTATTCTGGTTATAAAATCCTGAATTGCCATAGAATCATTAGATTTATTGTGAAGAGGAAAATATCATTTACGGTATGTAAGTATATATAGGAGGCAAGATTTTAGTGCCTAAAATAACTATAAATACATTTTTTAACTGAAAATTTTAGTTTATACTTAAGTTTCCAGTTCAAAAAATTAATTTCAAACTCGAAAAATATACGAATTTTTAACAAAAGACATGAATTTTTTCATAAAATAGATGAATTTTCATTTCAATTATATTTTTGGAAATAAAAATGCAATTTTCAACAAAATAGTTCAATTTTGTAGACAAAATATATTCATTTTCAAGCAAAAAATATTCATTTTCAAGCAAAAAGGATAAGTTTTCAATCAAAAATGGTACAGATAAATTTCCAGTTTTCAAAAAAAATGTAGTTGCAACGAAAGAACTGAATTTTTAAATAAAATAGATTCATTTTTAAACAATAAGAATAATTTTCTACAAAAAACATGCATTAAAATTTGAGTTTTCAGTTAAAATTATATTTCAGCAAACACATAAACTTTCAACAAAATAGTTCAATTTTCAACAAATAAAAAAAAATAATTTGTGGACCAAAATAGATCCATATTTAATCAAGAAGAATAATTAACTTTCAAAACAAATGAAGTTTAACTGAAAATTGTTCGCTTTAAAGCGAAAAAAAAGAACAAATTTTCAACCAAATAGTCAATTTTCAACAGAAAAAGTACATTTTTAACTAGAAAATATATATTATAAATTATTACAATTATATATCTATGATTATACTAATTTATAATATATATTTTCTAGTTAAAAATGTACATTTTCTGTTAAAAATTGACAATTTGGTTGAAAATTTGTTCTTTTTTTTTGCTCAATTTTCATTTTTTCTCAATTTTCAACAGAAAAAGTATATTTTTAACTAGAAAATATATATTATAAATTATTATAATTATATATATATATTTTTTTTTCGGTTTTAATTCCTCTAGAATCAAACCGACGGGCCTATGACAAAGCCACCGAACACGTCCTCGGTTTGCGGATAGAGTGTCCCTATACCAAGGGTTTCTACTGAATATGGTTACAAAAATAAATAGGCAGTCGCGGATAATTATCCAGGGGTGGTTCTGAAGGAATTAACCCCCCAGCGGAGGTGTCAAAACCGTGCCGAAAGCTGAACGGAACCTGGGTGAGGTGTCTAGAACGGTGACTCTGGGATACCGGGCGACCTCTCAGAGTACGCAGCCTTATCCTTGCATGCGGGGCTCTACAAGGATGGACGAACCCCTTTCCCTAGCTTCTCGTGGGAACAACAATGACAACACCAAACATAGTTGTAGTAAGTGCGGTTCAAAACAACAGAACGCGCAGGGCTCCCAACAATGGGTCGGCCAACAATGGCGGCCAACCTAGAGCTGGGAGAGCCAATAAAAATGGATTCAATGCGATGGATCGGCGGGATCTCGCGACCTTTGGATGGACGGAGCGTCTGAATCACGACTTACTAGAGTGCTACGATGCGAGTGTGGCACCTGAACGGGGTTACATGGCATGGCTGCATGCTCTGTCGTGCGAGAAACACCCGGAGCTATCGCACTTTTTGCAGCAACGTCTGCGAAACCATGCTGAAATACTCCGTAAAAGGGGCTATGTAAGCGGAACGCCTACACTACCACAGCTAGAACAAGCCGGCCACAGAGAAAGAGAGGCGACACTAAGACCAACCACGGGCAGGCATCCAATAGATGAAGAGCGATGCTTTACGACACGGAGAAACATCAACACCAAGGTTTCTCTCAAGCTTAAAGATCTGGCTGAAATAAATGACGAGCTTCGTGGACATTTTTCCGGAGAATCCGACCTCTGGGCTATCAATTATTGTGTGTATAATGCAGCGAGAGCTTTGCACGATGCGAACTGTAATACAAAACCAACGGTTGATCATAAGACCAAAAGACGAATGCATCTACTTGCCATAAAGATAGGCTGGGCAAGATAGTATGCGTCCCGCATTCAGTGTGTGATTGACTACATCACATCTGGCAGGAATTTTACCGCCAAGGTTCGAAAGTTCGCGCGCGAACTCCGGACCCGTTATCACACACTTAACAAGTCAAAGCTGCTGACCATCAGGCAGCATATTGTTGAGAGAATACGGATACTATCTGACGCTAAGAGAAGTCTAGAGCGGAAGGCGAGGTGGGTCAGAGAAAATCAAGAGTTTCTCGCTGACCCATCTCGACTCTTCCAAGACCCTCCAGTTACTGTCGAACACCCACCCAAACCAGAGGAGGTCGAAGTATTTTGGAGAGAAGTCTACGAAGTGCCTGTTTAACCTCATATTCAAAGTCGGAAGAACCAATTCCAGAGTGGCTAGTGGAAGGATGCACAATACTCCTGCCGAAAATAGGCAACTTAGCTGACCCGCAGAATTACAGGCCAATAACTTGTCTGAACACACTGTATAAGATATTCAGAGATATCCTAAATAATAGGATTGTTCGGGCAATTGAACCTGTGTGGCAAGAAATTTATGAACAACGAGGCTCCAAGAAAGGCGTAGCCGGATGTCGGGAGAACCTGCTAATCGATAGATGTGTCTGCAAAGATGCAGCATTCTACCAGCGTAACCTATCGATAGCCTGGATTGATTATCGAAAGCTTTCGATTCGACCTCCCATAGACTTATCATCTGTCTTTTGGAAATCTTAAAGGTTCATCCGCAAATAGTTGGGTGCATAGAGAGATTGATGCCGCTTTGGAAAACCAGATTTACTATCTCATCTGGAAAAAATTTTGTGACAACTAACAAGGTCACCTTTCAGAGAGGTGTCTTTCAGGATCTCAAGATCTTAAGATCTTAAGATCTATGCTAAAAACAGAGAGCAACTGTATCTAGCTCTGGGGATTGTCGAACGATATACTAAGGAAATTTGAATGGAATTTGGGTTAGAAAAATGCGCCAAGGTTTATTTGAAGCGAGGAAAACTTAATGGCATTCCTGAAGATCCTGAGCTCGTTGATAGTAGCGTCATACGACACCTTTGTGCTGGAGAGACTTATAAATATCTGGGCGTGCCACAGAGCCGCATTCAGGATGTGACATCTATAAAGGATACTCTCCGAAGCAGATACAGACGTCTCATCCGACAGATTTGGTCTTCCGAACTGTCGGCGAGGAACAAAGTGTCTGCAACGAACATGCTTGCCGTCCCAGTACTACTCTATTCATTTGGAGTAGTTCCATGGACGAAGAACGAGCTCAGATCTCTTGATATCGGGACAAGAAAGGTTATGCACATAAACAAATGCATGCATCTTAAGTCTTCCGTTCCGCGACTCTACATCTCACGCCGTCAAGGGGGTCGCGGAATATTGAGCCTTGAATGTCTTCACAACAGGATTATTCTGGGTACAGCACATAGAGTTGCAAATAGAAGAGACGCTCTTCTTAAAATGGTCAGGAATTACGAAGAAGTGGGCAAAGGAGCGTTTCTGTACAAAAGCAGCGGAGGAGGCTGCTGAAACACTCGGACTTAACTTCAGTATTGGGGGTGAGCAAAATGCATACAATATTTTCTATCTCGAGTAATCGCTTCTGAAA
>NC_046659.1:58032435-58039327 GCF_010883055.1 Belonocnema kinseyi
TCGCCACATTTTGAGCCAAGACATTCCCGATGATAGCTGCAGGGCGTGCCATGCACACCCCGAGCATTTAGCTCACATACTATCTAGTTGTCCAACTCACGAGGGAACGACCTACATTCAAAGGCACAATGCGGCACTAAGAGTGCTTTATTACCATCTCTTTCACTCTTACGGCATTAACCTTAATATCGCTCCTCTAAATGCTCCTAGGGAAATTGGGTCAATTGTCGAGAATGGGAAGTGCCGCATATACTGGAACTTTATATTCTCGACAATTGTTTCTGTTGCTCACTCAAGGTCTGCCATGGTTCTTCTTGACTTCGAGAAGCGAACCATGTTCGTTATCGAATTTTCGGAACCAGCTGACAAAAACATCATAACCAAGGAGAATGAAAAGAAAAAGAGGTATCGAGACCTTATAAGGGAGTTGCAACGATTGTACCCGGAATATTCTTTTAAACTAATCGTCCTTATCATCGGCGCTCTTGGAGGTGCCAAGCTTTCACTTGCTAATGGCCCGAAAAGCATCCATGTGTGTCAACAATATGCTAAAACACTTACGGGAAAAATGCAGAAGGCGGTTGTCCTTGGGTCGCTCCGTGTTCTTAGGGTGCACAAGGCTTTTGCTCGATTGTCGTATTGATTCCTTTACAGACTGTAAGCACCTATCTCACGGTCGTGAGACGTGGTTGTGGCTGCAATTTTTACCGCGATTTCGCTGGGAGCGGGTGCAATTTTCCAGATTAGCACCCGCTCCCGGCGAAATCCTGCGGTTGTCCTTATGATAAATTTTTAATTATATATATATATAGCGCAGCCAGCATTTGGTAAATTTCGAACGCATGATTTAATTTACGATTTTATTTAATTTTTTTCAATTATTCACTTTCATTTTGAAACCTTTGAATTCAATTTAAAACATTTCAACGAAAAGTTCTTAAATTTTGGATCTATAAAATCGAAACGATTATTTCTAAGCTGAACGCTTATATCTATTATTTAAAAAATCTTGTATACACTTTAGCTCAAAGTAGTTCAGTTTCAAATGCTTATTGTTTTTTTTTTTGTAATTTTTATTTTTTTATTTAATCCTTGATATATGAATGGTAGCATACCATAATCTTAGTCTCTAATTTTAAAAATTTTACAGGAGAAAAAAAACATGATCAGAAATGGAATTTTTAATTCAAAAGAAAGAGAGAAGCAAATATCAAGATAAATAAATCATAACAAGTTGTATTTAAAAATATTATTAGGTTACGAAAAATGGAGGAATTTTTAAAAATTCGATTAGTACGCTTTTTAAATTTTAGACAGTAATGAAAAATCCAATTAGCAATGTAAAAAAATTGAGAATCAGTTTTGTAGCTATTGATTTTTGGAATCAATGCAATAAGAATCTATTTTCAATTTAAAAAAAGTAATAATTGGGCA
Organism: Belonocnema kinseyi; assembly: GCF_010883055.1. Lineage (NCBI taxonomy): Eukaryota > Metazoa > Arthropoda > Insecta > Hymenoptera > Cynipidae > Belonocnema > Belonocnema kinseyi. The sequence goes on from NC_046659.1 coordinate 58,033,870, forward strand.
TACAAAAATGGCGAAGCATTTTTTCTCTTAAGCCGCACGTTTGGATGCGAAAAAAACTTTACGGTGATGAAACATATAATTTGAAAAAAAAAATGGAAAATTCAGTTTCCACTCGAAAACGTTTCAGCCATCATCGGCTATTGAGCTTATTGTGACCGCGTATGCACTTGGGGCCCAAGCGTGAATTCGCAGTATGACCCGTATAGCATGCTAATGAAAAACAATTTAATGAACGTATAAAAAATATTGAAAAAATAGGACCTATTACCTTCCATATATGATTCGAAATATATCATCATTATATAAATTCCATAACTGTACGAGGGTATCTTGTTCCTTTACTTAAGATAATTATATTTAATTAAGAAAATTGGATGGACTGATGTTATAAATTCTCATAATTTAAATATTTGTTCAATTACTAAACTAATCTGAAATACTCAAAATAATATTATGTCAATTATATTTCTATTAATTCAAGCTGAATTCTATTTGTGATTAATAAATTATCCATTTCTCCTCCGGTTGTATTTACTTTATGTCAAAGATGACACATTTTATGCCTTGTGTTTCATATTGAAGATGTTTTTCTGGTTTTCCTTCGTCATTTTTGACAGATGGAATTGATTTATACTTTGCTTGAACTTATGTGTTATACACGAGACTTTCTTCTTTCACGTTGGAAAGAAATCAAGATACGACACATATTCAGTACGGAAATTCAACAACATGCGTCTAACTTCTTTTGATATTTCGAATGGAATAATAATGTTGACAGTGTTCAGGTGCGAAAACAGAAAAGATACTTCAAGCAAAGAGAGTTAGAGTCTTTGCCCATAAAGATTATGGTCAATGCGGTTGCAACTTTTCTTACTTTTCTTATAGGGATCTTCCTCAAAAAGCCATCGAAGAAAAAGGAGACGGAAATATACATTTGAATTTTTTCTTACATTCTGATATGCATTATCATGAAAAAGAGATTTACAGTCGAAGATGCATTTTTATAAATATTTTATAATGATAATATAAGTTGTAAGTAATTTAATGAATAAAATATATGGGTTGATTCCGGTTGATATTTCAGGTTAATATGAAAAATTCGAACAACCATACCACCCTCCCCCCACAATCAGATTGAAATTGTGTCTCTAATTTCATTTGGTAAGTGCCTGAAGTGAAATCAAAAACTATAAACATAATATTTTAGCAGACTTTACAGTCTAAATTGCTGGCTGTACAAAAAAGGGGAAATAAAGAATTTTTTACGAAAATAGGAAAATAATAGGAAAATAATTTCTTTTAAATAGAATTAATGTATACACTGAAAAAAAAGGATAGCTTCCGTCTTAATATTCTGCTTAGCCTCGGCATTCTAAATGGTTGTGCTTTGCATCCTAGTAGTATTTTGAGCCGAACCATCTTGGACATGTGCAACTATACTCTGTTTCCTGAGAGAAGATCCTCTAGAATGACCAACCTTGGTTTTCTCGCGCAGCCCATTGTTCAATTTATCAAAAAGAAGGGATTATTCGATTTTTAATTATTAATTTCTAACTTTTTAATTACAAAAAAGAGGGACTGAGTCAAAAACTCAAGTGGCTATGGTAGACCCCTGTAACTCGAGACCTACGTGCGGTGAGGTCCTTTTCTTTTATAGCTAACATCTCGTAAAAGTCATTCAAACTATTTCAGAAGGAAACTCAACGAAAGTAATAAATATTAAATTAAGACCAAGGGACCAATGAGAAGAGAACTTGAGAAACTACGTGTGAAAAAACGGGTAAGGACACTCCTCTATCCAGAAATGCCAACCCATATTGCCGCCTAGAGGATCTTCTCTCAGGGAACAGAGTATAGTATCTAGCAGTTAGCTGACGTTAGATGCGAACAGTGGCTTTCCGGTATATTGATCCTACATATTTAATAGATAGGGATGAAAAATATCTCAGTATTTTAGTAAGACAGATCTAATATTTTAAAATGATTAACCGATATCGATTATGCTTGCGTCATTAATTGACCTTTTAAGTTATAAATCTGTCAATAGCTCTTACTAAATTTTGAAAGGATAAGATAAGACTTAAAATGTATATAATTAATTACTGCTTATTATTAATTATTGTTTTAGATCATTCAGATATCATGACAGACCCATATTTGAGACATGGTGGTAACAAAAGTAACAATAACTTGAAACTTTAACCTCGTCAAATCGCTTCATTTATCGTTCAAGTAAAGATTCTAATAGTTTGTTGCCAAACAAAACTTGTTTACAGATAAAACAAAGGTGACTCCCCTGTTCTGCATTATAAAAAATAATTTCGTTACAGTTAAAAATGTATATGCAAACATGTCAACACTAATATTTACCAATAAAATTAAATAATTCAACTAGTGGACCTTTGCGTACACCTTTTTTATTTGAATTGTTTGAATTGATACACTCCTCAGTGAAAGGTACGTACCAGAGGTTTTCCGAGAAAAATCAAGAAAACACAAATTTGAACAATTTTCGAGAAAAATTAATTTTAAAAATTGCGAACACATAGTCATCGAGCTGGTGTAAAAGTATTTCGAAGCGTTGGCAGCTGCCTGTTATAACGATTGGCTGATAATCGCAAGGTTGTGCGTTCGATTCTCGGTATGCGTACTTTTTAAAATATTTTTTTTATTCCATTTTTTATTTTTAAAAATGCTTTAAAATTTGATATAATTATGTGATTTAATAATTATTAATTCCTTACTGTCAATAAAAACTCTGTTTATCGTATTTTTACTATCACTTGTTATAAATTAATAAAATTCTTAGGATATTGAAACAAATTGCAAGCTCAATTACCGGTTCAATATATTTAACATTCTATATATCATAGGAAAGAATATCCGCTGGGATAGGCGTAATACATATCTAAGCGCTCACTTCAACGCCACTCTTGATACTAGTCGCGTCTGTTTCATACAGCCTTGCTCTGAAGCATTGTAATTTGGCGTTCACAGAAATACGAATAGGGAGTACGAGGATCAGGTCACAGCTATCTAAAGCATACTTGCTGCCAGTATGCTTTTTTCAGTGTAGGTACCACATTGAATTCAATATAAAAAGCTCAAGATTTCAAGTCAACAAAATAGTTAGAATATTCTGGAAAATAAGAAACTATTTTTACCAAAAGAGATACATTTTAACCGAAAAGGTTTATTTATTTATTTAGCTAAGGCCCTAGGGTCAAATAACCCTCTAAGAAATAGGGGATACATCAACTATGACAAAAAAATAAGAATAGAGTGGCTAGTCGAAGAATATTCCTGAAGTTATAATTACATCGCACAACAGATTTTAAGAACTTATTAGATAATAGTAATAACTGCGCGAGCGAATGTGTCACCGTAATTATGTGAGATTTAATAGGATTGATATTAGATCAAGGTATCAGAGTTACAACAAAATATTAAATATCTGGTCGCAAACCTATACACCGAGAGATGTCATTGATTTATATAAAATATAAGTTTAGGTGTTACATGTGTTGGAGGTATCGAGGCGCTGAATTAGATATGAGAGTTGCTACCGAGAGATTTCTGAAAGGGGATTGTCAATATGAATCAGATTCATATAAAAAGCCGTTTGAATTGAAAATAGTAAGGTGCTTCCCTAATTGATACGGGCAGTTTGTTCCAAAGTCCGGGGCCCCTAACTGTGAAAGACCGTTGTAATTTACATGTTCGTGTGAAAGTGATTTTATAAAACATTACCCATGAAATCCGGACTTCTCTTAGCTACATTCAGAAACCTTGCTTTTTCAATAGGATATTAGATTTACATGTTTATGTAAGTCATAAATAAAACGAATGCATACATTAAGTTCTCTGTCAAGATTAGAATTAAGTTCTTCTGTTATGTCATGATATATTATGTAACCAAAATCAAAGTGTAGCAGAATCCAGCTCTTAACCAGAAGTATACGAGCAGAAACAGGCAAGGATTCTTTGTTTCTTCTAAGTTATTGCCGATTTCTAAATATTTTCCTAGAGGTGTCTATTACCTGCTCTTTCCAGGAAAGGGAAATTTATTGTATCCAAGATCTCTTACAACCTCAACAAATTCTACAACCCGCCCACTGATCGGTAGTAGCGAGAGAGTCATTATCGCTTCTGTAGTTGGAAAAGGGGATGGTCCAATCACGATTGCCTTCATTTTAGAAAAACTGAGTGAAAACCGATTGGTGCTGACCCAATGCACCGCCCTATCAATATATTCATGTATGAGAGCAAGGAGATCTGTTAAAAGAAGCAACAGGACCCGAAAGATAAAGTTCAAAGTCATCAGCATACTGGTGGTACTTACAATTTTTCAGTTTTCTACCAAGATCTAAGGTAGAGAAGTTAAAAAAGAGAGGAGCAAGTATCGAACCCACAGTAACTCCACACCCTACCTCCAGTCAGTCGTATTAATCGCTTCTACTATTTTTAACTCGTTGAAACCGACTATTCAGATACGATTCAAACTACCTACTTGCTATTGTCTGACAGCCTACAGGACTTCAACTTAAGCAGGAGGAGTTTGAGATTTGCAGAGTAAAATGCCTTAGAAAATTCAAATAATACAACAATCTTGATCTCCTTATTATCTACTGCCATTCTATAACCATTGGTGACTTTAAGAGTCGCTGTTAGTGTACTGTGTTTTGTCTGGAAGCCGAATTGTATTGGATCCATTAATTTTCTATTAATGGGGCGAAAATATTTTTGGGCATGTAGGGGAACCAATTTTTGGAATTGGGCGAATGATGGCCCTTTTCCAAATATCTGGCAATATCCTTACTTGCAAGGAAGCATTGTATACATATAAGAAAATCCGAAAAATTATTGGGAGAACGAGTTTTACCATTTTAATTGATATATCATCAGGAACTATGGCATTTGATTTAAATTCCATAATTTCATTTTAATTTAATAAATCATTTGGATGAAAGTTGCCATCAGGATATTCAAATTGGGGCTTATGATGTATAATCGTCTCAGAAAATGCCAAAAGTTTTTATTTTCATTTCTAATTGCATTAAAGTTGCATCTATTAAACAAGTCTCTGATTTGAGTTTGAACTAGATTTCTGACTTTGCGAAATTTAGCTTATCTGATGCTATTTTTAGTTCCTTTGGCCAGTCTACGCCTATTATCGCGCTCCTTCATGAGATATTTTATTTCAGGGTAATCCAAGGTGTAGGTTTTCGTACTTATAAGGAGTATGCAAAGGCACAAATAGATCAAAAGCCGATATTAGATTAAAAATGCAAATTAAAATGAAAGTATCTCTAGAAATAATAAAAATGTAACATATTAAAGCTCTGCTGAAAGGATCGCTAAATCATACAGAACGGAGATTCTTCCATATACAAAAAGTTTGTTTTAAAAAAATTCGTGACCTTAGGCAATGTTTAAATTTACAGATGCATAAGTCAGA
>NC_046659.1:58039427-58043325 GCF_010883055.1 Belonocnema kinseyi
GCAAGCCGATAACACAAATGCAAAACATTCTTGTAGATGGAAATTAAAATGTCAGTCAATTACTGGTCATATTTATTGAATTCATGTCTGAGAGGTTCTTAGTACATAGTTGGTAAACTCAACAGAGACATTTATGTACTTAAAATGAGCAATTGCACCACATTTGCCACAAGCGAGCGATTCTAAGTTTCCTCTCGTCACCATTTCACCTCAAGTCACACATGCCACCATCTTGCAAAGCACACCGACACTTCCACCCAAAAACTAGAGTTTTTGAGTTTTCAGACAGAAACTGCCCGCACAATAAACAAATTCATATTCCCAAGATTAAATACTATGAGAAACACTTCGTGTGCAAAGCACGATGATCCGTTCATAAAGTATTTAGTCGAAAATTACGAAGCGACGCATCGCACATTGAGAAAATGGTAGAATTTTATATCCGAAAATATGAATTTTTAACGAAGAAAGATGACTGTTAATTCCAGACAAAACATTTGCATTTAAAGCTTAATAGTGGAAGTTTATGCAAGACAGACAAATTAAAAGAAATAGTTTAATTTTTAACATACCAAAGAAAAAGAATTTTCACTCCCGAAATTATTTATAACAAAATAGAATTTTCGGTCCAAAAAAGATGAATTTTCAACAATGCCGTTCAATTTTCGGATGAGAAAGCTAAATGTTTAACAAATTAGTGGAATTTTTCACAAAATAATAGAATTTGTAACCAAATAAATAAATCTTTCACCAAATATGCCTAAAAAGACAAAACTTTCATTTCATCAACAGTTGAAGAAATAGTAAGAAGTTGTTTTCCTGTAAGTGAGAAGCGAAACCAAGAACGTCCAAGTTCTTCACGTAATAAAATTAGTTTTTTACAAGGAAGTTCAACTTTTAAATAAGTATTGGAATTGTCAATGAAAGGGATTAATTAAAGAAAGGATTTTTTATATCTAATTTAAAACACTCAATTTTCAACAACAAAAAAAGGACGAACTTTCAACATAATAGTTCAATTTTCAATCAATCTTGTTGAAAATTGAACTAAAAATGATCAATTTGCAACGAATTGTGGATAGCTCAATTTTAAGTTAAGAACAATTAATGTTTAGCCAGAAAAGTTGAACAAAAATTCAATTTTTAACCAAACAGTTGTATTTGTTCATAAGAATAAATAATATTTGGCTTTTCATATTGGGTTTGAATACCTTATTAATATCCAGTATCTAATTATCCTGGTCTCATAAAAAATATTTATGTTGTGCTCTCACTTAATGTCGTTAAACCTAGATCCGGTATAATTTAAGCAGAAAAACGATAAAAGGGGAATTTTTCTTTAAAATATCGGGAAAAGAGACTTTTTTAAATGAGCGGTAAAGATGCACATGGGGAAAAGAGTGTGAAGTCTTTATTTCGATGCTTTACTTGTAAAATAAAATCACTTATTTTCAATTTTGCAAGCATTTAAAAAAATTGATGTGCATGTTTATGTTTTCCATGTGTGATTCCACATTCTGCATTAACTCCTCTACCCTTAACGGCAGTGCGACGTGTTTTTGAATGGACTCTATATAATTTAATTCAATTTATTTGATTATCATTTTATTATTATTTTTTCAAACTTTTTCCCGGGTAAACCCGGATGTTCGTCATAGCCACGGACTAAATTCAGTGATTAATGAGATGAGTATGTTATAAGTTAATTTAATGCGATGTTTAAAATCTCTTGTGAGAATGTTGTGAGTACAAAAAAATGAGCATGGTGCAGTATAGAGTTCGTCTTGTACCGCTGTGATACTTGAACAGGCGGCCGCGAGCGTTGGAGTTGACAACAATCACATGTGGATTATTATTATTATTATTTATTATTATTATAATGAAGTGGTCTGTTTGATTTTCAACCTGAAAATATAAGTATGGTTTAACATTTCTCTAATAATAGTGGATGTGTACTATAAAATTACAAACCGTTCAACAGAGCTCAGATAGTAATGTGCTTAGGCTATATTTCATAAAGAAAGCCATGTTCTGTCATGAGTTCGACTACCAGTACGGGAAGCAAATTTTTGTTTCTCTCCTGTCGATATTTATGTCTTAAGTTCTATAAATTTTCGAGGTTACAAAGTTTAAAAGTAGCTTCAGTTGATATAAATTTCTTTACGATGTATCCAAACAAATAATGGAAAATAACACAGGCAAAAAAAAAATTTATGTACCCAAGCACTGGACCAGGTTACTAGGACATCGTAAAACAATATAATATAAACATCGATTCATTTTAAACTGCTCACGCCATCTTTAAGTAGTCTTTCTTTACATTTAATTTCCATTTAGGAGCAAAGAAAGCGAATACAATTTGTGTTATACGTTTGACAAAGGGTTCGATGTTTAAAGGTTTTTGAATTTCGTTAGATTCGAATTGGGGTTCAGAATTTCAAAATTCAAATTAGCGGATATTTTCTAGTTTTTTACTGTCAAAATGAAATGGTTAATGCACCGTATGTCAAAAAAACTAATCGTTTCGTGGTGATCCATTATGGTCATATTGTACACTTTCATTACCTCCTGTTTAAATATATTTGCAGGTATTCTAAAAAACAAACAAAAAAGCTAGAGAAAATGTTAATAATTGTATACTCAATCGTCATTAACACGTTACTGTTAGGAACTAAACGGAAACAGATTGTATTTCTTTGTTATAGGCAAACAAAAGAATATGTATATCTTGGTTTGGAGAAGGGAGAAAGCACAATAATTTAATCAAAAGAAGAAGAGATATATACAGAGGATTCGTTACCATCCCGCAGAACATATTAATATCTCGAGTTTTGACGTTTCGGGACGCTTTAGGGGTGAGGATACAGTCAACGGAGTAATCAGAGGGCTAGATTAATTGTTTCCACGGGACTCTTGCCCTGTGCATACAAACGCAAGACGCGTGCCAACACTCGGCACTTCCGTGATAATACCAACAGCCCACATAATACCAGCATGTTGTAACTCCTAGGCTGCTGGAACTGCTCTACTGAAAATCTATTAGATTTTTCCTATCGCTTCTTTCCTTTCTCTCCAGACCATCAAATCCACCCCATATTTACCGTGTCGTAAATATAGAAAAACCGCGTAGATCTGACTTTTATTCGATTTGAAGCCACGAGCGAAAACTTACTTAGAAACGGAGATCGAAGGTGCTGAGTGGACGAGAACGAGTTCAATCGTATAAAACGCTTCCACCTTTTCAGCTTCTCGATACTTATCGCGATATCCTTTTTTGGATCCTTCAGTCTCAATGAATGTCAGCATGTTTTTCTCAATGAATTTTACAACCTTTTTCAAAGCAAGCGGTGTTTTAATACTTTTTGCGCCTATTTGATTTGATTTAGCTAAAATCTAAATTAAGTTTATAATTGAGCAAAGGTTTACTGTTTCTGATAAGATTTGTGAAGCGGTAGTTGCTGCGGCTCTGGTGGCTCGCTCGGTTTAGCTGGGCGGCATCTAGCTTTCTTTCTTCAGTTATGTTTCGATTCTCGTACCGGGCACTTTTGGCCTCTTTCTGAGACTCAATTTGACGTGCAACACTTCTTGAAGTTATATTAATTATCTGTTCGGCTTCCATCCCGTGAATTTTAAAGTCGTAATACTTCCTCGAACGCAAAGTGTTCCAAATTCAAATGCATGATTCTTTAAAAATTTCTAGTGCTTTTTCCTTTTCGGACTATCGTGAACTGAAGTAATAAGTGATTCATGAAGAGTATATAGCCTTTTTCCTTCCAAAGTATTATTGAATGAAATAATTTTCCCAACTCAGTCGGATTCTGGTGTTGTAGGAAGTGACAGGTGATATGAAATATATACCAAACTCTCGCTGTCAGTAACCCCGTTCTCAGCCTTCTTA
>NC_046659.1:58043425-58069236 GCF_010883055.1 Belonocnema kinseyi
CACATTATAAACGATTCAGGCGGCCCTCACCTTTTACGTTTTTATTCCCCCGAAACCAGTCCAAGGCTATTTGAAGGCAACCTCACACCCTGGACTGAAAGCGAGATTTTGGTATACCTCCAGTTTCATCGAAATCGATCCTTACGAGGAGGATATTGATCGCAGCTTCCCGGCTCTACATCTGGGCTTAGTTTACAAATGAAACTAAACATTTTTCATAGTTATCAAATGTGACGTGTGTAAGTTGACTTGTGGATTGAAGGTTGGGTCAAGTTAAAATCAGATTAAGTCAGATTATAATTAGAGTAAATAGGTAGAATCTCTATTGCCCTTTTTCAATATCGATTGGGTTTTCACCTTTCGTAAAATAGCATTTTATTTGATTAACTTTAAAGTCACAATAAAATGTTTTCTCATTTCTTCTAAAAGGACGATATTTTTCAAAACCATCAAGAAAATATATTTTTATCTGTAAATATTGACTTTAAAAATTGTACACGTTAAAATTGTTGATCTTCAATTCAGAACAAGTTTGGGTACAAGAAAAACTTGTCCGTATTCTTTTAGTTGAACTATGGATTTTTAGTCACCATCCAAAGTTTAAAATATGTATGTCTTTTAGAAAAAAAAAAGAATTTTCTCCTTCTATTTCGTCGAAGACCAATGACATTTTTGAACGCTATCATTCGTTCAGACTAAATTTCTTTAAATCCATAACAAATTTAATTGCATTGCAAAATAGTTTTAATGTGTAATAATGTAGCCCTGTAAATGTAAACAATGACCATATTACACAAGATATTTTTGTAATAGGTATCTTAAAATATTTGTGAATTCAGTTAAGACCTTAATTTGAAGATCGTTTCCATAAGTGCCTTAAATTCAGTAACATTTTTTTGAAAAGAGCAAATTTTTAAGCAAAGGCAATTTGTAGCAAGCAAAGGCATAGCGCACGTCGCGCGTCTCTTGGATATATAAGAATTTTTTGTTAGATGGCAGCATAGGGGCATACCCGTTACCTCTATTTTGGCTGCAAAAATTTTTGTTTGGCAACAAACTATATCGTAATGTACATATTTAATGAAAAGTTGGAAATTTGTTATCATAAGGGTACCTGCCCACCCCACGAAACGTTGGAAAAGAATTTTGACAAATCTATTTTTGTGCCCTGTCAAAGGGGTGTTTCTGGCCGTTCGAATGTTTAAAAGCACCTAAGCGGTGAGTTAAATATGATCATTCCGATATCGTAACGCACCCATATTTGAGACATAGTAGTAACAAAAGTAACAATAATTTGGAACTTCTGCCTGTTCAAATTGCTTCATTTATAATTTAATTAAAGATTTTAATACTTTGTTGCCGAAAAAACTGTTTTTCCCGCAAAAAAACAGGTGACGCCCCTATTCTGCAAATGCCTAGAATTTTTATTATCACTTTAATATTTTTTCCTTAATTGGTATTAATCTTCATTCGCAGCCAATCTGAAAAATGTTTAATTGTAAGGTGCGTTGATATTGAAACAGACGTATTTTCAATTTTTTCTAATTAAAACAAGTGCGCGTCCTATCAAGAAATATATCAATACAAATTTGTAAACATAATTTAGGTGAACCATTTATTTAATTAACATGTTATTGTACTATCAAAAAATAATTTGTAAAGTAGTCGATCTCTTTTTTGCTAAACAATTTTGTTATTTCATTTTCTTTCGTATCTTGTCTCATTTTTCCAATAATTTTAGATTTTTAAATGTTATTTTTTATGCTTAAAACAGAATCTACGCATCCTATAAAAATATAGTTGATTACAAATTTGTCGATCATTTTTTTCATATCTTATGCTATTAACACAAAAATATTATTTTCAAAATGCTTAATTCAGGATCGAAACAAAACTACCCATCCTATCAAAAAATGATTAGCAAACAAAATTTTTTTTTATTTACAAACTTTTGTTTACATATTTTTTTCGCATTTCGCATGGGTTTTTAAAAAGTTTTATTTTATTTATTTTTTAAAATTATTTTTCACGATTGAAACACAAACCAGTTTTTATTTAAATGGCTCAAACCAATCTGATTTTTCTAACTCCGGGGGTCCGAAAACGTATAGATTTTATTAAAACCGTCGAAGTCAAATCTTTCATAAAACTAATTCCTTTTCATTAGGATGACACTGTAAACATATTTTGTACTATAGACATCCTTAAGAATGTTTTAGGAGTGAAAGGGTATTGTGATAATGGGCTTATCTAACTTAGGCACAGTTTATAAAACTAATAGAATTTTTAGTCCATCGTATGCGTATAGGGAATATTTATGTATGCCCTTCGTGTCACAAACAATTATATTTTTGTATAGCTAAATAGCCCTTAAGATACACTTTAAAAGTGGAAGAAATTTGTAAGGACACCCTCATATATAGAGTGCCACGCATATGTTGAGAAACCATTGTTTTATTCAAATGAAAAACTGAACCTTTCACAGTGTTTTTCGTGGTGAATGATTTTGAGCCCTGTGCCAATATTACATAACAGAAAGTTGAAAAATATACTCAGTATTGATGAAAAACAATCATTGATTTTTCAGTGTTCTAAAGATCAGAAATAACATTCCGTGTCTTTTTCGGAATCATATTTTTGTATGTTAACAAAAAAAATATAATAAAAACTTATCGGTATTTCAAATCTAAATCCAGTTTCACGCATACGTTTGCATTTACAAACTAACTTCGATTCAAATGTTTTTCATACTGAAAGCTTCTGTAATTGTTCGAAATGAAAGAGGAACTTCTTGAAGCATTGCTGAATTCATATTTGAAAGCTTTGAATTAATATGCATTGAAAAATGAATACCTTTTGTATTTGGCTTCGTTTCAAACTGAAACATTTACTCTTTCCTGGAATTGAGCCCAAATTGACGTTTGTTTTCAGCTATCACTAAAAAATGTTCTATTTATCGTTAATTTTATCATCGAAATCTTTTATTTGTTATTCCTTTTGAAAATGTTGGGATTCTTCATAGTCCAAATAACTTTGTTTGTATTTTATTGTTTTTATATGTGAAGCATTTTAACAAAAACATAAATAATTTCTGTGAAATGTTAATAATTTTAGTGTATGTAAATTATTTTCTCATAAAGGCTTTTTTAAGCATCACTGACCATGAAAATGCGATACGCATATTAATTTAACGTGCAACAATACGTCGAGGGAGACTGGGATCCGAGTGCTTCACGAAAGTAGTCCACATATGCACCAGGCATAATAATTTCTGGAACAACGCAGCAGTTAGCAATTTGCATTTTATGATGGTCCATAGAGAGAACGTATAGAAGCAAGAAAAAGCAAGTTTACAGCGAGGAAACCATATTTCACGAAAGAAAACATTTGACTATTCATGAAAGATTTCTCTAAATGCTAAAACCATACGAGTATAACTTAATGAAATTGCGTAGTACGAAATATTATTCATCCCATTAAATTAAAATGGCATGAGAAACAATTTTCGGTAAATTAATACAAAAATTCCTACTTTATTAAATTAACTTTGTTATTATTTATCTTTTCAAATACCCAATTAATTTATTTAAGACTTATAAAACAAGTTTGCTACGCACTTGATCTGGACCAGACACGAACCTGAAGATTAAAAGATCTGGAGAAAAAACAATATCCGATATTCGACTGCCATTAAATTCAGGAAATGTATTACGTATTGAACAAGATATTATTTAATCATAAGAAAGAAAATTATAAATAAGAACCCGGTAACAACGGAAGTAAGCTTACCAAGACCTAATAAGAATGCGAACTGGATGAACTGTCATCTGCAAAGTCTTGCGGCGAATAGTATTTCTGAGATAAGTTCAAACGAGAGCTGTCAGTTGCATACTTTGCGATTCTTATGAAGCCATATAAATTTTTATATTCCAATTTGTAAAATCGAACGTTGCTTTTGAACCCACGATTATAAGGGTTCGACAAGCTAAAGTGTGTCTTCTCCGAAACGACGTTAGGAAAGAATTTAAAGTGAATTTCATACACCTGTGCGTAGTGCAATCTCTACAGTAAATCTGCATACAATACTATACATATAGCAACAGATTTAATATTGACCTTTATTTAGTATAATCTATAGATGGCATAGAAGATACAGAGGGTATAAAAATCAATAAGGCACATAGAAAAGTGTAGACAAATTTAGAACTTTAATATTCTAAAGTTCGGGAACTTTCTGGTAAATATTTGTGAAGGACAGAATGCTTTATTCAGTGAAGTATACATTTATGTCCTTCAGATATAAGACGCTATACTTTCGAATCGTTTCTTTATGCAAATCATTCATCGTTCACCATGGCTAAAGCTCGTAAACATTGGTCACGATTCACTTCAACAGTTATTCCTATTTCCTTCGTGCGCGGAAACGTATAGTCTATGGTCGTAGTTTTCTTGGGAGAGTTTGTGCAAGATACAGCACCGAAACTTCGCTCCTCTTTTCTTACTTGACCTGCAGAGAAAAGGGTGAAAACAATATTTGAATTTATTGATCAGTCTTTCACAGTGAATCAATGAAAATTTCGGCCTGAAAAAATGGATCAATAAGTCATAGATAAAACGATCTTGCTAAATAATTTAAAACACTGTAATCTTCAACCACATTGAAATTTCGTGAATAATCACCTACTACAATCCGTTTTTTAAAGTAAGAAATTAATGAATAATCAAAGAAATTTCAGTACATTTTTAAGTGATTCCCAGTAGATTTTTATCCACTAAAGTTTAGGAAATGTGCGCGCGGCTCGCTTAGCTCACAAGTTTGAGGGCGCGTACAAATTTTATTTATCACGATCACTTTAATATTTGCTGCTTATTTTGCATATAATTTTATTTTCAGCTACCCTGAGAAATATGTCATTTTAATTAATACATGCTATTACAATTCATAATATACATTGGTATTGAAAGAGACATATTTTCATTGTATTGTTCTCATAATTAAAATGTTACGTATCATTAAAAAATTTTTTTATGATACATTTCATTGCAACTTGTGTCATTTTTTCAATGATTTAATTAGTTTCCTTACTATGTCATTTTTTAGGATTTTAGCAAAAACAACCACATCCTAGGGTAAAGTGGTTCTAAAAATATGTACAGATATAATTTGGGCGATAAATTTTATTTAAATAAAATTTTATTTGAGCTTTTGTCATTCTTACAAAATGTTAAGCCTATAATTTTGAATGTATTTTTACATTAGAAGTTTCTAACTAATTTTTTACAATATTTTTAATGCTATTTTTTACGATTAAAACAAAAATTGCACATCCTCTCAAAAAATTATTTATGACAAATTTATAGCTCTTTTTGGGGTGAGTAACTTTTGTCTATTGATTTCTTTCATTGCTTATGCCATTTGTCCGAAAATTTAATTATTTATTTTATTTTTCATGATTGAAACCAAAACATTTTGTAAATGCTCTACAAAAACACATTCTTACATAAATGCATACATACATATATGCGTACATAAACACATACTTACATACATACATGCATATTTGCGAAAATCTGTTGTTCTGGTTCAGTAAGTTTCAAAACGTGGATATTTAACATAAACGCGAATGATCAAATTTCACACAAATTTAATAACTTTTCTGATGAGAATGTAAAAATCTTTCCGCTGCACGGGAACTCTCAGCGCGGGTTGCTCATCAGTTTGAGTGCGTCTAGGATACGCACCTAATGGATGTCGCGCTTTGCGCTCAAGAATGTATTCACCTAGAGCTACGCGCTCGGTCATTGTACTTCCTCCACATTTTTCAATCGGGATTTCAAAATTAAACGTCAAAGAATTGGCCATTGGAATTGAGTGACTAGGAATTCTCTTTTAATAAAGCTCCTTCGGCTTTATATAATTCATTCTCAATTAGGTTTGTATTTCCTTCGAAATATAAAAAAGAAACAAATATTGAACGAGTTTAATTTAAAAAGGCTCAAATGACATGAAAATCAATGAAACCTCTTATCATTTCTAAATCAAAAGAGCTTAAAACTGAATAATTTGAATCTGAATGTATTTCAAGTTAAATAAAATTTTTATTCAGAATCTTTCAATATAATTAATTTAAAAGTTAACTTTTTAAAATTGCACAATTTCAATAGAAAGGAGGTTAAATAATAAAATTCCAAATTTAAAGCTTTTAGAATTGAACATTTTTATTTTTAATTGAAGAATCTGCAAATTGGATAATTTTAGGTTGCAATTTTGAACTCGCTATTGTTTAACACAAACAAATTTTATTTGACTTAAATTATCTCTTTGTTATAGGGTCAAACCAACATTTTTTTTTGTTCAAAGAAACATTTTTCTTAGAGTACGTTATCATACAAAACAATAGAATCCCTCAAATTTTTAATAATCTGCAATGACGTCGTAAAATTTTATCATTGTAAATCTTCCTGCACTCAAAATCATGAATAAAACAACCTAAATCCCACCACTGAACATTAATGAAAAGTGACAGAAGCACAGCAAAATTTACTATCCAAAAAATCAAAGGACAGACATGATCTAGCCTTCTACAAATTTCCCAAATTGAGAAAATAAAAGAAAACGGGAGAAGGTTCGGATAGTGATAATCATCATCACAAAACATTCACTTTATAGGACTTTCTCTCACTATTTCGGTAGAGGGCTATCTAAGGCTCATTTTTCAATTAGAAATTTGAAACAAATAAACGTTGACCATCTTCATTTGAAGACCAAATTCACTGTTTCAAAATCAAAACTTCTGAAATTCCAGAACATTAAATTGTTATGACAAAAAATGTATTATTTAACATTAAAATTGATTAGAAAATTTTTTCTGTGATACAAACTAAATTCGCCGTCACTTTCCCAGTTCAAAATATAAAAATTTTCAACATTGAATTTTCCTTTAAATTTGAATTTTACTAAAGAAAAGTTTTAAAATAAATTAATTTAAAGTGGGAAACATCTATAATACGAAAATTTCTATAACGAAACGTTGCAATTCAAGCGAACCTAAACTTGATTTGAAATTGAAAAAAATGAAAGTACAGGAATTGTAATATTATAATTACGTTATACTTAAACACTTTAATATTTAAATTAATTTATGAAAATTTGAATCGCCTAAAAATTGAAAATTTGCAGTTCCTTCATTGTACCTTTGAAATTAGAGAAATTATTCAAAGACTGGGTTGTCAATTTTAGATAGTCCTTTTTTAATATATTTTTATTTTCAATAACAGTATTTATAACATTTAAAATTTAAATCGGTTAATTTTTAACACTTCATTCATAATTATTATTAATTCTTGAAATATTCTAAACTAATATTTTATAATTTTAAATGATTAATTTTTCAAATATTTAACTAAAAAGCGAAAAATTTAAAGATACTGCATTGAAAATAAAAAATTATAAGAAAAGACTGCAAAACAAGACCGGCCTGATTATAATTTTTGAAATCGAAAAATTTTAAACCATTCAAATCAATTTCTGCCTGAGTTAGAAATTTGATATACTTTGAAACATTTTAAAATTATAAATAATTAAACTTTCATTACCTAGTTATAAAATCTTCTAATATTTAGGGGTTGAATTTAAAACATTATTTCCTAATTTTTCATTATTTTGAATTTATTCTGGAGACATTTAATTTTTAACAAATTTAATTACAAATCCTTTTGAATGAAAATTGTTTTACTTTCAAGCCTTTTAATTTTATATTCCACGTTTTCGAAGAAATAAAAAAACCAGACAATTTTGTAAATTAAAATTTAAACTAAATAATTCAGAAAATACAAATATAATATTATTAATTATAAAACTGACTGAATAGTAAAATTGTCCTGAAATTTTTATTATTTGAATTTAAAAGTAAGCCATTTTAAGATTTAAGAACTTTCAAGAATTATTAAGAAATCTCAGACAAAGCATTTAAAAATTTAAGTTTTGAAGTATAAAATAAACATTCATTTGAAGGCTTCAAAAATTACACACTTTTATAGTTGCGCAGAAAAAACTATAAATTTAAATTTAAATTGTAGACATTTTTAATTAGATAAATGTTTTTAAGTATAGTAAATTAATGACTTCACACGTGACGCGTTTTTAAAAATGACTAATCTACAAATTGTGCAACGAGCTTTTTGAAATTCCCTCATTTTAATAACAATGGCAAAATTAATAACTATTTTATAAGATGAAAAACTCACTTATACAAACAAACTGTCACATTGAATGCCAGAAAAAGTTCGGAGACAAATAACACGCCTAAAGTAAGGGGAAACATAGGAGCTTCAATCTGGACAAAAAGAATGAATGGATAATATATTAAATATAAATTCAGGTAAACGTCCCAGTAATCGTGAGGCTAATTTCTTTGCTTTTTATATAATTGAAAATGGGTTTTATCATTCAATATAACGTGTAATATATTTTCCAATTATATAGTCAAATTATAACGAAGTATCATGGTTACTGGGTCCATGAAGATTACTGGGACATTTGCTTTACAATTTACTTAATAATTTACTTTATAAAATTTTTTTCCTTCAATATAAGTATGAAATAAAGTTCAGAGTTTGAAAATAAAGTTCAGCAAATGTACCCATATGTGTACTTTTTCCTCTTCTGAGTCTTTCTTTAGTAAGTATAGTATATGCGACAGAGTTTAAGGCAAGTTAACGCGATACAACGAAACACAACAGACGGCGTTCTGCCTGAATAATGCATCAACAGTCCGTGACTGTAGTAACAGGGGAGCTGTTCAATCTGCGCTTGCTGAACAATTCGGTGACACCCACGCATTAGCATTAATGTGGGATATCGGCGAACACCTGCGGTAATTCATAGGATTGCTAGGTCGTGTAGGATCGCCTCTGATACCCTTGCATTCGTACATATGTATATTTATGCGAAACTAACTACCCCTCTTGTCTAGATAAAAACTAGGTTTGCTGACGATACGTCAAACATAAATTACGTATATATGTATTGCCATTACTGGCCTATCCCTTCTGGTCTCATGAAACTGTTTCATCTCACATCTAACTGCCTGGAACCAGAGTTTGCAAATTATTTTTCCAAACCCTTTATCACTCATGATAATGTCCTGCCAACAGTAAAATATTTGACAAATTTTTAAGTAAATATAACTTTTGGTTTCTGATTAGGTTGGAAATCAAGAAAATTCTGAACAATACGATCATTCTCTTGGTTTAACCAAGTTTAAATAAAAATAGAGGGGTAGGGGATTTTTTTTACTTACAGGCAAAAAGAGTAATTGAAGGGCCGAATATAATGAGGACACATAAAACTTTCTCGTGCAAAAACGAAATCTGGATGTGAAATACTATGGCGCAACTTTTTTCCTACAGAACAGGAATTGTTGACTCGTGCTCTGTTCGTCAGTTTTGAGGATTTTTGAATGACATTTTCAGGGAATATGCTTTAGGTTATCGTTTGTCTGATGGAGTAACAGGAATTCAAGAAAGTATTTTTAAATAATTGTTTGTAAAATTTTTTATGTTGGGCATAAATTGAACTTGTGTGACTTCTAGCGTTTCGTTTATTGCGATTTATTTATTCGCGAGAAAAATTTAGAGATAACTTTAATAAAGTTTTTTGGAAAGTTTTAAAGTAAAATAGTCAATAGTATAGGAGCAGTTAAGCAGGTATGATGTTAGTTATTGTCAACGATGGAGTTTTCGAGTGTACTCTGAGGCTTACCACAACGCCACGTTGTCCTGCTAGTGAGGTTTTGCTTATACACTACAGTCCCACTATACGGGTTCCCAGCATACAGTACAAGGCGGTTCAAGGGGGCGAGAGAGAGACGCTTGCAATGTCAGCAAAGTTCCCAAGTTTACGGTTCGGCTCTATAAGAAGCCACAATCAAGAAGGAGAAGAAGGACGGTTTGGAGAGCCCCGAGATAATGCCAAGGCCATTCAGGGTACCCCAGGACGTCCGCTATTGTGGGAATGCAATGTATTTTATAGTGAGATATTCATTAAAGTTCTTCGTGAATAACAATTTATTCTTACAAATTTTTAATTTATTCTTACAAATTTTTAATTTATTGTTATAAATTTACAATTTATTGTTACAAGTCTACAATTTATTGTTACAAATTTATAATTTATTGCTTAAAAATTACAATTTATTTTTACAACATAACAATTTGTTGTTTTAACTTAACAATTTATTGTAACAAAAACTTTATGAATTTTATTATATTTTGAATAAATTAAAGAAAAAGAAACGATACAATTTAATCTTCATTAGAAGAAAGAACAGCATCATCACTCGCTTTTGTATTTGTTGTCGAGTCAGAGTATTAATTATTCATTAAATAAGGCTTCTTCTTTTTAAAAAATTTTAAAAACCAAATCTATTATATTCTTTATTAGTATTTCGAAAAAAATCATTCCATCGAAAGTTTTGCCATTTAAAATAAACGAAGCAGAACTTTTCACACTTTATTTATTGGCAGTTGATATAACAGAAGTAATTCCCAATCTCAATAGACAAATTGTTTTTCGAGTTTTTTCACATTTCGCACCTATATAATCTCGTCTCTCTTTCGTTTTCTGCCTCAAATCGCTCGCTGTAAATTTTCCATATTAGATTTTTACCTCAAAGAATGTGGTGCACAGAGGTGTCAGAAAGTGAAAAAAATAGGTGTGATGTTGACGAAAATTACAAAACTAGAATGGTAGAAAACGTATCCAGAAAACAGAATATATCTTGTCCTAAAATATAGCGATTCATCTGTATGAGAATCGGCTAATTTTGTAACTTTCATTTTTCCATATTGTATTACGTAATTATACATGATGGCAAACCATGCTTGTATATAATAATACGTATATGTATACATGTATAAGAGTGTGTGTTGCATCAATTTCAGCATTTCAAATATAATATTACATGAACAAAAAGTACATAATAAACCCAGAATAATTGTGGGAATGAAGGTAGGGAAAGAAAATTACTGTTAAGTCATACACCTTTATAATATTTAATTGATGTAAATTCATTCACTGAAAAAAACATTACACAGGAGGAAATAAATCATTACATGTGACTTTCAACTGGACAGAATAATGGGGATTGCGCATATTGTTTATTTTTCGTCTGTCTACCATTCTACTCTATAAGTTTTCGTCGGCATCGTACCTTAATTGTTTTATACTTTTTGACACATCCCGTGTGGAAATAGCCCAGGTTAGCCCTGGTACAACAAGGTTTCTGGTCGGGGACTGGCCGGGCTATGTTTGTTTTTTAGAGCCTAGCCGTGCGCTGGTCGGGGACTCACTGGACAAAATTTATGTCCATGCATTTTGTGACAAAAATTCGAAGACAATTTTTTGAAATTCGAACAGTTTTTTTTTCTAAGAACAAAATTTTAAGTTCCATCTTTATGAAAAATTGCAAATGTTCAGAGAAAAAATTACATTTTATATCAATCTTAAGAGTTGTAAAATAGTATAAAACACGTAAAAACCAAACCTTACACGAAAGTCAAAAAACTTTTATCATTAAGAAATTTTCAACGTTCGCGATTGAATTTCTGAGACCCGTGGTTGAAAATTTCAAATGTTTATAAAAAATTACATTTCCTGTCATTGTAAAAAGTTGTGAAATAGTCTAAAATGGGAAAAAACAAAATATGACGCGAACAAAAATTGTAATCGATATATGTAGGTTCGATACCACGTAGCGTTAGAAATTTTATTTGTTATATAATGTTTAAAAATGTAATATATGTATTTGCTCTAAACAGGACTATTAATATTTAAAGTCAAAATACTCGCAATCATTTGATATTTATTTTTTAAATCTTTTTTGTCTCTCAAAGACTACGTGAAAATAGTTAACGTTGCCTATGTGCTGGGCGTGTGGAATTTTATACATTAATCTGCTCCAATTCTACAGTAGAAAAGAATCAAATTGATCCCTTAACTCAGTGACAGATGATCTTCATACAATTGAAACACGAATTATTTAAATCTAGTAAAACAGCAATTAATCTTGTCCGGGCCACGGTCGAAATTCCTGGCTAGCTTCCAGCCAGTTTCCGGCCAGCTCCCGGCCAGCTCTGGTCATGCTCCGGCCAACTCCCAGCCAGCTCCTGGCCATGCTCCATGGCCGGACGCTGGCCAGCGCAGCATGACGATGTTGGTCGAATTCCGACCAGAGACCCCGGCCAGCTCCCGACTTAAAGCCGGGCTCTCCATCCGTAGACTGGCCAGCCCCGACTTAAATTTCCACCCGGGATGTGTGCAGAAGTAACACTAATTGACGTGTGGGAATGAAATCGAATAAAATGGTCCGGGAATGTTGCGAAAATAAAAGACGAGCTGCTAACGAAACAAAGGCATCGAGGCAAAGCAAATGGCAGTGTGCCCAGATGCAGACCGCGGAAAGAATGGTTAGAATGTGTGAATGAGAACCTAGTTAGAAGAAACATAAGAAGCCACACAAATCCGAGAGCTTGCGTAAAAAATGCATGGACGTGAAGGATGCTAGAGAAGTATGTCAGGACAGATTTGTATTGCGACAAATAGTTATCAAAAAGAGTATCAGTAGAGGCAATGATGCCTGATACAAAAGACCTTGGATCCTAATGGGACCGAATGTGGAGCTTTGCATGATGACTTAGCGAGGTTGTATACTTGGGGTGATCGCTAGGGATATTGATCAGCTACCTGGATCAGAGCAGTAGTGTGGCACGGACGTGTTACTTAAATAAGTAACACGAGAATTTTAGATGAATTTAACAAATCTAAGCCTCTTTCCTCACATTACTCCCTTCCTCACCGAGTGATTCGCGCATACCCCGAAAGAGAAATGGGTTAATGGTACAAATAAAATATAAAATGCAAAATCGCGAATTTTTCATTAAATGACTTTTATTTAGCAAAAAATATTCAAATAAGATTCAATACAATATTTACATAAGGACTCACAATTTGCAGTGAAGAGTGGCGGACTAACTGCTCTATTTTAATATTAAAATATATTTAGACAAAGTGGAATGAGCTTGTGCATAGCTTTTTTACAAAACGAATGTTCAAGATCGCTTACAAGTTCAGCCAAATTCAAATGTAAACATTACGTTTTCGATCAGTGTATCTTACATTTAAATCTAAATAAACCGGAAAATACATAAGAAATTAGTATAAGCAAAATCTGACTAGCGAGAGAACTTGGCGCGGCGGTAAACCCCAGAGTTTATAGTCACTAGAAGACAAGCGCTTTAACATTAACTAAAATCGTAACTACTCCTGAACTATCAAATATTTTGATCAGAAACGGTCCAAAAAACGTTCTCATAGTTTTCTCGGAATTTTAGTAGCGCAATGTCTTGGCTTGATGCAATTTCGCTCGTTAAATAAAACACCGGAAGTGACAAAAGTATGATTCACGCCGATCAAGAACAACAGAAAAACAAAATTTTTTTAAACTACTTTTCAAATTCCTGCTACTCGTCAATTGACGAATAGCTTGAAGCAAGTTCCCCAAAACATTCATAAAAAAGTTCAAAAGCTAATGAGCAGAACAAAAGTTGAAGTCAAAAACGGATTAAAATAGATTTTTTTCAAATAATCATTTTTCATGGTTCAATTTGAACACTAAAAAAGTTACAACTTTTTGCTTAGAATTAAATATATAAGCCATAAAATTCCACATCCAGATACATCCTTTAAAAATTAAAATCCGGAAATTTTGTTGAAAGCATTCATGGGTTTAATATGTTAACTTCAGACCATTATATCAAATTAAAAATAATTCAATTTTGAATGTATAGTTCTTGCGTGGTTTTGCTTTTAAGACTTCAAAATGTTATCACAGCTCAATTAGAAAAGTGTGTTAAACAATTGAAAGGCTGCTTTAAAAATAATCATTTTTTGAAGCTTTTACGTAATTTTTGAGTTAAGCAGGACTTCTATATAAACATATTATTTAGTGAAATAGTGACATTTTAAATATGTACTGGTGATAAATTAGTAATATTGAATGTGTCATGATGTCGACATTTAGAATCTGTATATAGTGTCGCAATTCTCAAACATTATTTCAGTTATTTAGACTTGAAATAAAAGTTTTTAATTTTGAAGATATATGTATAATCAACATTCGATTCAATAATTAGTAGATTGCGTGTTGTGTGTATAATTTGTAAAGTTTAGTTTTAAATCTACAAAATTTTCATGGCTCTGAATATAAACTTTAAATTTTCAAACAAGAAATAAAATATTAAATTTTCATGCTTCGAAAGATGTGAATTTCAAAGTCGGATAAATGGCGTTGCCTTAATATTTGATTTGCTGCAAGCACGTATTTTTAACTTATTTCTAACCAAGATTTAAATTTTTGGATTCTTTATTTATTTATGAAGTTATTTCTGCTATTTATTTTTATGTCAAATTCTATTTTGGAAGAAAAGAAGGTTTTCTGGAAAAATGTATGAAAATACCGGTGGTCGAACCAAATTTTTAGTGGTCGGAGAACATGTTATGTAATTGTCGGACTGTACTTTTATGTATCACAAATTTTTATTCAGTGCAAACTATCGAAGTGTAACAAAGAATTGGATAAAAGTCAAAATGATGTTTCCATTTCAAGACAATCTTTACATTTTTATGATATAGAATATAAAAAACACTTTTTTTGCATTATTCGAAATAGCAACTATCTCTAAAAACATTTAAATGGTGTATTCTATATCGTAGCATTTATAACTTCGTATTGTTTAACTCCTGACCTTAGTCGCCTGACTTAAGAAGCTCTGCTCAAATTACGTTTATGCTAGAGGTTGAACAGACTATTTGATATCACTGAGTAAATTAAAAAGTACCACATCTTAGTTCGGAAAAATTGAAGTCTTTAAATATTGAATATATTAACAGAAATTCCCAAGCATTTTTTAAAATCAAATCTTCCGCGCTTAAAAATGCTGCTATTAAAGTTAAAAATCTATTAAAGTAAGTCCAAACTTCAAAAAAAGAACAAAATTTTCTGACACAAAAAACAGTACATATGTATACTCAAAGCGGCAATAAAGGTTGTTCGGCTTTCTTAAAATGTTTAAGACGGTAAAATTAATAAAAGCTTACATAATTTTTTTTCTTTTAGTGCTATTGGAAAGTATGCAGAATGCAGTCATCTATTTACTTTTCATAATTATAATGCATTGCTCTATTATTATTATTAAAAACATTTCTGTGGCGAAATGTTGTCACAGGCTTATACTGCCCAATATGTCCAAGGCATTTTTGGTTAGAGTTGGATTTTTTATTTGATCATTTTGCACGGGGCTCTCCCGGTATATATCATCAGTCACGGACGCATTTTTATAATGCAAGCAAGTGGTCTGATGAGAGCAGTCTGCCGAGACATATTGGACGAAGCCTGGTTTTTACCCCATCATTGACGGACTGGGTTGCAGTCAAGTACACGATGGGGGGACCTACAGCCTAAGGTGGGTTCCGAACCACCAGAACCTCGGTAAAGGTACATTGAAAAATCTCCAGAGGTACCGGCTCAGGGATCGAACCCCGGACCTCTGAGGTGAAGTCCAAGTTTTTATTATTATTATTATTATTATTATTATTATTATTATTATTATAAAATATAGGATACTGTACGGCCACTTTGACATCTACAAAAACTGGTACAATTACCCTAATTATGCTCAGAATTAAGAAAATTTATGTAATTTATCTAATTGTTTTCAACTGTGTCCATAACCTAAAAGGAATTATAGTTTACACATACACACAATTAAAAATGGCTCAATGTTAAGCATACTCTCAAATTTAAATTTTAGCGAAAAATGAATTAATGACTTATAAGTAACTTTAGAATCTTTTAATAATTTTATGAGTTAAATGACCTTTGAATCAATCTAAAGAATTCATTAAATATCAGAATGTATAATTATTCTAACATTTAAAACATTTATTCTTTAAATATTTTTATAAAATTCAAATTATTACCACCAAAAGATGACAGACGCTATAAACTTAGAAGTTTAGACATGTTGATAGAATAAAAGATGAACGACTAACGAAACAAGAGTATTAACGTAAATGGCACAGTACCCCGAGTCATACCGTGGAAAGAATGGTCCGAATGTGTGATTGAGATACTAATTCAAAGTGACATAAGAAGCAATAGAATCACAAGGGCTTACATAAGTAATTGCATGGACATGAAGGAAGGTAGAAAAGTTATCAGGATAAAAAAGTGTGGCGATAAATACTTTATAAGAAATGTATAAAGAAGAGTGTCAGTTGAGTAAATGAAGCCTGAAACCAAATAATTTCGATACTAATGGGTCCGAGTCGGAACCTTCACATGATGACTTTATGAGGCACTTTATTTGGGGTCATCGCTAAAGGGATTGCTCAGCAATTTCGGTTGGTCAACACTACGAAAAAATTTCATGTTGCAAACAGAAAGAATTTGTTACTACGAACAGCATATTTTAGCTTTTCTACTTAAAGCTACCCACAAAAAAATGACATTGCTCGTTTGTCATTTTGTGGTATTCTACAATGCCATGAATATTTGAAGATGAAAATTAAAATAATTATTTTTTTATTTTACTATATTTTATTTAAAGCTCTGTCTAGTATTAGTGAATTTTTCATAATCTTAGCCCTGATCGTGAGTTTAAAATTCAAAATTATGCAGATGATAGTGATGAACTCATTTGCACTTACTCTCTAATATTTGCATTTAGTCCGGTCACTTTAGGCGTACATATCTCGAATAAGAAAAATGGTAAAAAAAACTCCTACAGTGCATGTCAATATGTCTATATTTTAACGTCGAATGCATGCTCATCGGTTATTGTGAAAAAATTTGATAAGAAACTGAGAACCTTTGTTTGTCTGAAATAATGCGCTTGGAGTAGATACGTTAACTTTGAGAAGCTTCTGTATTGTAAAAGCCTAGAAAATTTTGAATTTTTATTATTTTATTCTTCAAAACCTTAAGATCTTATATTTTTGTCAAAAATGCTACACCTGCCACAACGAGCTAAAGCTGTTAATGCTGAAAAAGGAGAAGTATTAACACCATATAAATAGATTGTATAAAAACAATGAACTTAGGATAACCAAGGATCCAGAAGCCCGCCCAGTTCTTTGAATGTGCCACTATACACTTCAATGAAGCAAAAATCTCTACTGCGTCATTATTAGTCGTACTTTTTTATATGGTTGTGTTAACAGAAAATTAATACATTTTTTTTTACATTTTGTTCGCTGACGAAGGTGCACTAATACTAAAGATAAATTTTTTTCTTGAAAACCACTTTATAGTCACGTTTATGAAAATAATTAAGTTTTTAAAAAAGATATAAGTTCTTAAGGCTTTGAAGAATAAATGAAAAAAACATCGAAATTTTGTAGTTAAATTTGACAATTCAGGAGCTTCTCAAAGTTGACCTATCTACTCCAAGCGCATTATTTCGGTGCTTTTCGGCAAATAAGGGATGACAGTTCTTTACCAAATTTTTGCACAATTACAGCTAAGCATGCAATCGACTTAAAATAAAGACACATTGACATACTATTCACGGTTTTTTTAACCATTTTTCTTCTCTGAGATATTCACGTCCAAAGTGATCGGACTACATGAAAAAATTAGAGAATAGACAGATTTATTCAAGTCAGATTTTATATATCATTCCAACATTCCGAGACTACCTTCATTTAGACGATAATTAATTTTTTTCAAATCCATTGGAAGGAGACTCATTGGTAATTTTTATTTTCATTATAAAATGTTCACTAGGACAAACATAATCCTTTTATTCCAAAAATCTCATTAAAAAGTCGTAAGTCTAGAAATATTGATTATGTTATATTATGTTATATTCCAAATGGGAAAATTCTTTGTCTTCACATCTCAATGGAAGAATTTTTATGCTGAGTAGTTTTTCGACATTTTAGAAACATCTTATTTTCTATTTATGCTTAGCTAGAAAGTATTGATTCAAGAAATAATGTAATTAAAAGCATCTGGCAGGAATTAATAACTTTATTGACTTAAATCTAGAAGTCGAGTCTAGTTCGTTTAACTTGGTTAAAACTAAGTTTTAATGGAGTTGCAATTCTTGATGCGGAAGCAGTTTTTCTTCTCATTATTGCAGAATATAATTGTTAAGTTTGAAAGCTTTTCAAAATGCAGTATTTAAGTTTTAAAAGTTTTCAATCTGACGTTTCAAGTTTATTAAAATAAATTTACTTCAAAATGCATTCCTCAATTAAAAATATTGTGTGCGTACAATATCACGCTTATTACAACGTTCTGATTTAATTTGGTCATTTCATAAGTTAAAAGGGTCAGCTCTTATTTGGTTTAAGTTCCAGGTGCTTTTTTTATTTTCAGATGCGAAGCTTTATAAAATATTATGCATTAATCAGCCACGTCGTGGTGCGAAAGCTCGTTTTAAATAAACGTAAGCATCAGTAGATCAAAAATCAGCATCATCGTATATTTAATGAAATTAAAAAACCTATCACCTAATATTTTATTTATTATTATGCAATTATGAATATTAATATCTAATTAATTTGTACACAGATTAATTGAACGTTAACTTTTGGTTATTTCTTTAACTCAAAATGGTTTTTCTGACTCACATAATTAATATTAAGTAACGCTTGCTGTACATGTAAGCACCTTCATTTTTTATACCAATTTGCATAAATGCAATATATTTAGTGCATTTACACGTCTAAAGCACTTATGGTTATCAACTATATTCGCTGAGGCACTTCAAAAGTACGCGCTCCTGAGAAATAATTATGAAACATTCAGGACTTCCCAGCTACTGTTGACTATGCAGTGCATCACGCAATATTTGTTTCAACGAAATCGCTCTACCAAGAATTGTAATGTTACAAAGTATGCCTTTCCTTTCATAATTTTAATGCAATACTATATTAAAGTTAAAAAATAATACCAAATTTCTTTGAATTTTAAATAAACCATGCATATTATTTTAATCTAATAAATTAAGATAAATTTCTGCAAAAAGTGAAGTTGACCGCTAAAAACTAATTTTCTACTGATAATGGAATATATTACCATGACTTATCATTTTCACGTGTACAAACTAATTCTCTCTTTTATGGATTCTATGAATAGATCAGCAACAAAGAAAGAGAAGTAGTACATAATTACTTGTTATCTATTCAATATATTCTTGCAATACCGTTTCTAATCATCTTTACACTCAGTTTAATCTATAAAAAGATTTCAATATGTAAAAAAATAAATTAAAAAATTATTTACATTATTTAAAAAAATTTGAAAGTATATTTAGAATTTTGAGAAATACATTTCAAAAATAACATTTAGAAAATATATAAAATATTTATGAACACATTTGTAATTTGTGCACAAAGAATTTTCGTAATTCATAAATGTCTCGCTAATAAAATTAAATTTTACCCACTTCGTAAGAATTTTTCAAAATAAACATTGGATTTATTATAAGATAATTGATAGGCGGACGAAAAAGAAGACCATTTTTTTCTTCTAAAGTGTAATTCTCCAAAAAGACCGCAATCACGCCTAACGAAAACCTGTATATGGGACCAAACATTTTCCGAAAAGTCTAATAAAATTCACTTCGAAACTTCTAGGGTAAATATTAAAAAATTAGAATATTCAACTAAAAAGCACATACGATAATGGACATATTCTAAAACATCGGAACAATTTTAACCGTACTCGTTCGCATGCCACCTGCTTTACAAACAGAATTTCAGAAATCAAATTATGAGAACCTCTCAATCTGTCGTCATAACATGGCGGTTGCAGTGACCGTACTTTATAACACAGAATCATGCAACTTGTCTAATAACACAGGCCCACAAAAAAAAGTTGTCTGCACAAAACAAGTGACTAGGCTACCCTTATGGATTTTGATCCGCTTAATCTGAATATGACCTATAAGCAAAAAGTAGGAAAGTCTAGGGATTTTCTCGTCAATCAGGCCATACAAAAAATTTGTCTGCAAGAGGCAAATGACTAGGCTACCCTTATGGATTTTAAACCGCTAAATCGAAATCTGGCCTTATAATTTATCCTACATATCTCAGTTTTCTCCTAGATGCAAAAAGTAGGGAAAAGTATTGAGATTTCTAGTCACACAGGCAATACAAAAAATTTGTCTGCATGAGACAAGTGACTAGGCTAGCCTTATGGATTTTGATCCGCTTAATCCAAATCTGCCCGAGTCGAAATATAGGCCCTACTTTGACGCTCCAAAAGGAAGTATTGTCCTTATTTTGAGGCTGTTTATTCTACTAGCTCCTACGTAGTCACTTCTAAAGATATTTTCATTCTATTTTGCTTCTGTATAAGCTTCAGCCCCTACATTGAAGGTCTTGCGTCTATATTCTTGAGTTTTACTTATGTCTTCTTTAAAGTTTCATATTCTCTGTAGAATTTTTAAATTCTCTTTTAAAGCTCGTAAATTTTAACACACCAAATATTTGGCGCCGTAGCCTCGACGCCTGCGCCGTTGTGACAGATACTTCATTTTTTTCTCTAAAATTCCATCACCAAAGTCTGTGAAAGCAACAGTCTAATTGGTTTTAAATAATAAATAATAAAGTGATAACATCAAAATGGCTTCAAGAGGAAAAAAGTTTGCCCTAATCTGGTGGCTGCAAGCAAAAGGAAAAATGCAAACCATCGCTAAGATTATAAAGATAGTTATAAAAACCCCAGTTCCAAAACCCCCCAAAAAGGTATAAAACACACGAGAAGAGACGTCAAATGAAAGAGATAAGAAAGATACAAATCTTTTGTATTGAGATTTTTCTGTACCAAAAAAAACTCTGAATTAGTTACCACGAATTCTGAAGCAATATATTTTCCTTTCACACAATTTTCTTTTGAATTGAAGAATTACGAAATTGAATGATTTCAGTTTATAAATTTAAAAAATTGAGCAATATCAAAACCTTAAAAATGTAATCTTGTAAGATCATATCATTGAAAATTATTTATACTTAAAAACCTTCAAAATTAAATAATTAAAAATTGAAAACGTTTGAATTTGTACAATTATAAATTCAAAGCGATCAAGGTTTGACAATTTAATTTTAAAAACTAAATTGAATCTTACAAAGTTGAAGCTTCTGAAATCCTAGAATTAAACATTTTTATTGAAGAGCGAAATTATAATTTGAACTTCAAGCTAATTAGGCGAATTGTTATAAAATCAATGGATGACTTGAATTATTCGAAACATACTTTCAAACTAAATAACAATTTTTAATGGGAAACATTAAAAACGAAATTATACTTCAGAACCTTGAAACTTAAAGAATTCGAACTTCATTTGAAACTGACAAAATTTATATTCACCAAAAATTGTGATATTAAAACTTGTTTATAATAAAAGCCTTAAAAATTTAAATTATTTGTGTTAAATTCAAATCACATAAAAACTAATAATTTTTAAATTGCTAATTAAACTTTTCCAAATTCAAGAAATTTTCTTCAAATATTGAAAACATGAAAAAAAGTATAATTTCCTTTAAAAACCAAGATATTTCGCTATCGAGATAGTCGGAGACTTCAAGTGTAGGGCCCTGCTAATTTCAAATGGATTCGGTCAGCGACGACTGTTATTTGTACATTATTCTCTAAAAAACCGACGTTGATTACAGTTCACTTGTAACTACTATTAATAAGATCGCCGATGTTGATAAATATATACCAAAGATTTGGATGTAACGTGCACTTAAAATAAAAAATTGTGTCTTCAAAATGTAATTGTTTTAAACCAATTTATTTCTATGTGCCGAGGGGTCGATCACTCCAATATTCCTGATACATTCACTCAATATTCCCATACACGTATTCTTTTAATATTCTTGGTATTCTTGATATTTTTTATAATCTCAAATATTTTTTAAATTCCAAAATATTCCAAAATATCCCGAAATATTCACAAATACTCTGACATATTCCTCTTTTAAATAATGTGTAAAAAATTCAAAAGAGTTTAACGATCTTCATGTAATTTAAAAATATTTTTATGTATTTAAAGAGATTTTAAGGAGTTTCAAGGGATTTAACGGGAGTTATTTGATTTAAAAATTGCTTAAGTTTATAATCGAATTCTAAAAGATTTCGAATTTCGGTAGAATTTTAATGAGTTTTAAGATTTTAAAGTAATTTTGAAATATAAATAATGTTCTTGAATTCTTTAAGGGCCTGATGGTTGTTTAAAAATACTGCTACAAGAAAAGCAAAGAGCGTATATCACTTTTGTCTGACTTTTCCTCGATTTGGCAACGTATTTCGCAAAATTTAGGGTCTCCACCATGAAGGCGTGGTCCTTTGAAAACTTGGTACATCTCGAGAATTCTTCTATTATGTCAGAATTGTGAGTAAAAAAAATAAATTTGCAAACGATTCTAACCGTTCAAATGCTGTCGTCTGCTATCCGCTGATTTATATCTTTCACAAAATTTATATTTGTCGTGAAGGTAATCATTTCTTAAACAAATTTCTTGATTTTCAACATTTTATTGATCCGAGGATCTATCAAAACCCCGGATATTCGACAAGTTTTCTTTCTTTTGTTCGCAAATCCTTCGGAAAAAAAATATATATTTTGAGTCAGTGTTGTACCTATGAAAAAAATAATTCAAAGTCGGATTTAACCAACACCCTTGTAATCTGTTAAATCTTGTGAAATCTTCGGAAATTTGTGGGAATCCTTTAAAATCTATTAAATTTCTGAAAATATAAATTGAATTTTTTTAAATCTCTTAAAATATCTTGCAAAATTTTTGTATGTATTTTACATCTGCTTACAGCACATAAAATACGCAATAATAATTTGTCATATTTCTAAAATCTAAAATCTTAGTACATATATTACTATAAGCGTAGCAATATTTTTTACAGGATGGGTCACAAAAATTTGCAGATGGCCTTACACAGCTGTGGGTTATATTTCATATATTTTTTGTTATACTTCAAGTTAGCCTAGCCGAAAGGCTTTAGGCGTTAGGAATTCGAAACTTATAGGGTTCGCACCCGCGGTGAATAAAAACATGCATAGCGTGCGATTATAAATAGTGTAGTGATTGTGTAATAGTAAATACTTATGTGCTTAAACATGTGAGCAAAATATTATAGTATAACAATAATAATATAATAATACAAAAGATTGATTTTTTAGGCGAAAAATCGGTTATAATTTTATAGAACTTTTCTCTATAGTTTTGTTAATTTTTCGTCAAATAATGTTATTCTGTACAGGAAGGTAGAGTCTGTAGCGTTAAATTAGAAACAAAAACTAAGCCTCTATTTTGACGCCCCAAATGGATTATTTAGAAATTTGTGCCCATACAAATTTTAGCCCCTACAAATATTAGGGTGAAGAGTGTCAAAGTAGGGCCTATATTTCGACTCGGATAGCCTCAGAATTGATCTTACGCGTCTCAGCTACCCTTCAGATGCAGAAAAATGAGGAAAATCCTGT
The DNA here is from genome assembly GCF_010883055.1 of Belonocnema kinseyi. Lineage (NCBI taxonomy): Eukaryota > Metazoa > Arthropoda > Insecta > Hymenoptera > Cynipidae > Belonocnema > Belonocnema kinseyi. Next base: position 58,067,000 of record NC_046659.1, read on the forward strand.
GGAATCTTAGGACCCATTTGTATGGCTTGTGCAAGGAGAAAATCCTTAGGTTTCTTCCTACTTTTTGCATCTGGGGGAAAACTGATACGTGTAGGACAAATTTTGAAGCCACATTCGGATTCAGCGGCTCAAAGTCCACTTGAATGTGGGAGAAGGGAATACAAAAAATAAATAAAATTCAGCAGCCTTTCTTTTATTCAATAACTATTTGATAGGGAAAAAATATATTTTAAATCTATTTGTGGTTCCATAGCATTACATTTTCAACAAAATGAGCCCTATTTGTATTCATTTACTACAATATTAGTAACAGCAAAATCAAAAAGCCACGATCAAAGACCATTGCGTTGAAACCTACAAATTTTCATACCTACCTTTTTTAAGTCTAGCAGTTTCTAGTATTTTCTTGTGGATAATGATAATATCTTAAACAGTTTATTTAATAAGACGCTTTAGCCTTGTGTTTCTTCGCATTAAGCAAAAACATCTTAACTGAATTTTATGCTCAGTCAATTCTTGTATATTGGCTTTATTTCTCTATAAAATACATAAATACACGTCAAATATAAAATGGTCCACCGATATTTCGGAACCTCTTCTATTACATCTCTGTTTATAATTGTTCATCATTTCAAATCTTTTTATACACCTTTTGGAATCAATTTAGTCCACCTATCCGTTTCTCGAATGCCCTCTTTTTTAAGTCTGAACATTTAATTTTTTTTAATTCATATCTTTCATATCTTCATATATTCAATCCGGTTTTAGGTAAACTAACCAAGCACTTGTCTATTTATGTCTATCTATGCGATATTAATTCTTCACCTATCTTTTTGTATTCCTCTCTATTATATCTCAGTTTATCATTGTTTTTTACGACACGTTTGCACCTTTTTGTATGAACATATATTCTCTGTTTGTCCAAATCCCTTTTTTCAATTCTATATGTTTTTTACAATTCCCCTATTGTTCGAACTCGCTAATTCATGTCTACATTTTCCTGTTCCTAAGTCACTGTAAATCTCCAACAATGTGTCTAAATCGCTTATTCCTTTCCAGCCCAGAACATTTATACTTCGTCTGTATTCATGGATATAGCTTTATTTTTGTTGAAACCTCTCTTTTCTATCCCAGCGTAACAGTATTTATTAAATTCCATCTTTTTTACGTACATACGTCTTATATATTAAATATAATAGCCCTATTTTTCGATCCCGTTGCAGCGTACTCAACAGTCACTTGGTATGCCATTATTTCCGACATTAACAAATATTTATACATATAAACAAAACTAAAATTATACTTTGATAAGAAAAAGTCAAAACTAAATTTTCCAATTGTGGTTATTTTTACTTTTTTTACGAAACACTTTGGTGAAAATAAAAAACGTGTGTTTCAACTGTGTTTTAAACCATATGTCCATCAAAGATAGACACCTATACTTTTCTAAAAAGGTATTCAACAAATTTTCAAAAACCCATTCTTTTTACGAGAATTAAAATTTGTACTAAGTGTTATTTTTACAGCCCATGCAGCCTAATTTACTATCAAAGATTATTTTTTTTAGTTTTCTAAAAAAATGAAACGATTTACAGTATACACCTCATTCTTGAACAAATAATCTTTTTAGAAATATATACTTTAAATAATTAAACGATTCAGCTTAAACAGGAGTTATTTTATATGACCTTTTCAAATTTTGGTTTTGAAAGTTATGTTTTTAGAAGATTTGAAATTTTTTTTTAATAAAAAAAATATTGCATTGTATATCACGAAAAATTTACGTTTCGAACCAATAATTGCCTTTGCGGTCTGGAAGAATTCTTAAAAAAAGTATTGCGTATAAAGTCCAAGATGATTGAATTTTTGCAATAAGAGTAATGTAATAATAGTGACATAAATGCTTTAAAAAGCCCTTGAGAAAACAAGACTATGATTTTCTGGTTTAATGAACGGTAGGTAGTTTCGCCCGTAGGTGTTAATTCTCAAACCAGGTTCCACTGACATTTGAGTTCAGCTGTCGTCTGGTCCTTAATTTCTTTGACATCTTCTAATTTGACACGTGATGATATAAAATTGTGCATTTATATTCTATGGTAGATAAGGGACTTCGTGTCAATAATTTGACATGTATGAGAATCAATGTTAATTATAACCTCTGACATTTATATTCTGAACACTGCAATTCACTCAAAATAATTATTTATTCTTTTATCTGCCTCACGACACCTAAATGT
>NC_046659.1:58069336-58071209 GCF_010883055.1 Belonocnema kinseyi
AATATTTTTTTAAAAAGCTGGTAATTTGTACATTTTCAGCGACTAAGCGTGAAAAAGGAAATGAAATTCTTTATTTGTAAAGTTGAAGGGGGAAAGAAAGTTCTGATCCATTAATTTCTATTTTTCATAATTTGTGCATCAGTGAAATCTTATGAAACTCTAATTTCAGACTTTAAATGTAAAAAAAACCCTAACTTATTAAGTTTTTTGTCATAATATTACATTTTTATCACTTTACAAGTCTGATTGCTCGATGGTAAAATAAATTTGAATTTTTTATTCGTTATTTTATTTTAAGCTCAATGGTACACATTCAAAAAATTAACATGGTCTGTTCTGAATCAAGGTTACATAGGCAAAGTAAATTAATTATAAAAATTATTTAAAAATGAATATTTGAACCTTCCAGAATAAAAATATCAAATAAATTTGACTTTTTTCGAACAAGGCATATTTTGTTTTTATCTGTTTTATATCGAAAAGAAAATTTACCTTTTTCCCTTCAAGAGTTTTGAGATTTTTTTTATTTATGAAAATAAGTGATGAGTGTTTTTGCTTGAGCGATTTTTAACTCCTTGAATAGAAACAATTTGTTTTCAACATTTGAGAAAAAAATGAATATTTGACCTTTGTAGATCAAAAATAAATTTCATTTTTTGCAAAGGAAACTTTTATAACATTTATTAAGCCAGAAAAATATCCTGGTTTTTTTAAATTTCGAGACTAAAAAAAAATAATAATTTATTTACATAAATATTTTTTAATTGAGAATTCGGAAAGGAAAATTATAAGCTTTCTCTCCAGCAAAAAAAGCGTGATTCTACGCAGAAAGACAACTTTATTTTTGATTTTTAGTGAAGTTCACACAATGAAAAAATATTTAGGGTCAATGGAAAGTGCATGAAAATCCCTATTGAAACTTCGCTAGAATTTTTTTTCTTGCTATTATAAGATTAGAAAATTGTAAAAGCAAATGGTACGCAGATACTTCAAACCCACCATTCGCTACGATATCCACAAAAATCCCAAAATTTGCAAGTTCCATGCCTCGGTAACTATTTATCTAAATGTGGAAATTATCATCTTCTGAATTCTGCAATATCATATATAATGAGCTATCTAAAGAATGGAATAAATGTTGAAGAAAATGTAATCAACTTCACATTAAACATTAAATAAAAAAATGTTAAAGTTCATTCCATTAAACTTCTATTCTAAAGAATAATTTTAATTTTATCGATATAATAATTCATTAAATGTTATTAATGGGCATGATAATATCGTCGAGATAAACAAAATTTAACTAGAACTCTAATAAAATTACTCGAAATTCCAGTTTTATCAAGATTGGGTAAAAATTAAAACTTTATAGTAAGATTTTAGCAAATTCACGAAATGTCAAATTACTATTGCTAGACGAATAATTTGCCCTCTTTCAAAGTATAATATTCTTAATGGAGGTAAACTGACCACACAATATTGTTTCTACCAACAAGAAGTTAGAATGTTACAGGTTTAGAATAAACAGGATTTGTACTAATACGTAAATCATTCTAAACCATTTAGGATCTGTGTCTATTCCGAAAGGGGACAATTAAATGGTGATGAAAAAATAAAGAAGAGGCAGATAAAATAAATGGAGTTTCACCAATTTTAATTTTCAGGACTTTAATGTAACATGGAAGAGGATTGAGAGCTCAGTAGTACAATTAAAAGTAGTCAGTCAATTGGATAGAATGAGGCCTAACGGGAATATTTTGAGTCGTAGTGTTAAATGTACGAGGGTGGATTGATAAGTTTCCGGCCTGACCAAGAAAAACAACGTTTTTAAGAATTTTTTTTTTTATTTCTCAACATAATCTCCTCCAAGGCT
>NC_046659.1:58071309-58096707 GCF_010883055.1 Belonocnema kinseyi
ACAAGCTATCTAAGGATGGTACTATAGAACGCCACCTCAAGGTAGGCCTAGTGGCGCCATCTCTTGGTCAGGCCGGAAACTTATCAATCCACCCTCGTGTATTCAAATAATATAAAAGGTTCATGGAGATGTTCAATAGTATATCTCAGTCTTTAATCAGCAAATTTAGGCGCAGTGAAACGAGCAGTTTTCAGTAGTTTTGGTCGACGTATAAGTAAAAATAGAAGTGTGGAATTGATTTTTTGCAGTAGTACAGGTCAGAGCCTAGTTATAGAATAGGGGTTTTTGGCGGTGAGATTTTAGTTATTCAGGTTAATGTCCCGTGCAGAAATGTCCCCGGTGGGCCCTACTACAGCAAGGTTTCTGGTCGGATACCGGTCAGGCTAACCCTGGCTGGGTTTCATGGATAGTAACCGGTCGGGAGCCAGCCGAGCTTCATTTTTCTCGAATCACCTACTCCGGAGCCGGCTGGTTATTGGCCGGGTCAACCCTGGTTAGATCTTATGGTCGAGAGCCGACCGGGCGCTGGTCAGAATAATTTTGGTGTAGCAATTACACATTTTTCAAGAGCTGTAACATTATGAAAGACATAATTATGGATGCTAGATGAATTATTATTAAAAATTATAATTTAAATATTTATTATATCAGTGCAACAGAAATCAGATTTTTTAAATTCTTAAAAAAAAAATTAAATTTGTTCGAATATTTTAACTGATTAAATGAAACTGTTATCGATTCTGCTATGTGCAGCAGCAGAAATGTTACAAATTTTATGACATTCTCTATTTTCAGACAATCTGTAGTATGTACACTTTCAAATTTATCGGCATGAATAGCACCTTCTGCGCCTGGCTTCTGTGTAGACACTAAGTAATTTTGAGTTTCGCACTTTGGAAGAGGATGCACGTTGCACTGATGTCATTTGATCATTTCTTCTAAGTTCGCAAATAAAATTGAGATACGTAATTAAAATCAAACTTATTATTCCCCGAACAGCGCCCGGCTATTAATGGGGTAGTCAAAGAATTTAGAGTAGAAGCTAAATTTCAGTGGTGCAGGTCAACGTATTGTGTGGCCATTTTTAAAGAGATGCCTGGGAAAATAAGGGCGTTTTCAGTGGTATAGGTGCACGTAGAATTTTTCGTCGAATTTACAAAGTAGATTTATGTTGAACCGATTAATGTTTTGGGAGACAAAATATTTGAACAGCGGCGATGGCCAGATCCTATTATTAATGTAGAGAGGCATAACAAATAATTAGTTGTTTAATTGAGCTAACTTTATTTAAGTTGAATTTTATTCGGTATTTTTAATGAGGTGGGTCAATTTTCTTGAGAAAAAACGAACTGTAAATTACTTTTTAGGATAGAAAAATGTCACTATGTATGATATGAAATTATCTATATCTTTCAATATTAAAACTTTATATGCTGCTGCAAACGCAAATAATAAAATTCACTTCTACAAGGGTATTTTTCAAAGAGAAATCGTAACCAAAGAAAAATATCGTATTTTTCGTAACTCTTTATCGTTTCATTGAATAAAACATGACAGGTTAAATTAATTCTCAATTAAGCATTAAAGCTGTAAACAAAAAAATGCGTTTATCTTTTTTGAATTCAAAAAATGTTTCATAAGGCAACCGGTTTCCATGGAATGTAAATGAAGTATCGGAAGCCATTCACTGAACCTGTAATTGATTTACAACCATAGAAGTATCCACTTTGCTTTGGAGGTTACGTTACCCCAATAAGGTTGTGTGTGGGTGATTTTTAAAGCTCATCAAACGATGGCGGAATTTGGTTGTAATTCGAGAATAAGCCGCTTTGATAATAATTGGCAAAGGAAAGAACGTAACTGTTGAATTTCGCCAAAACAGCCGGATGGCTCTCTACCGAAAAAAAATATGTCCACTTACCCCAAGCTAGATTCAAGGTAAAAGCTTGTCGGTTCTTTTACAACTCGGGCCTGGGTGACGTTGTCCAGGATACACTACAGTAAAGCGTTCTTTTCAGGGACATTTCTTTTGCAAGTCCTCTTCTTATCGCCAGTGATTACGAGTTTTTAACGAGGATTTCCTCTGCCTTATCTGCACACCATTTTCCGACCCTTCGTCTCGCATTCTTGAACCCTCCTTCGTACATTTCCATGGCTGTAACTGGATTTCCCCTTTTTGGACCCTCCTTTTCGGAACCGTCTCTCTTTCTCTGGGTCACCGCACACGCACACATTGAAGACATCAATTCGCATGCAAAAGAATGTTACCGGTAACTATCAACATCCAAACCCACGTCTTTCTTCTGGTTCTGCGCGAGCTAAGTCCTAGCGCAGAGATCTTTTCTTAAGTTGGAAGTTCGGCTTTGTAATGTAAATTTCACTTCAGGGGATCGATTATCTTACTTTCTTATTTCACGTCTCTTCTTACTTAACTGAAATACGATTAAGTAGAACTATAGATAAACAATTCAAACAATCGAATATGTTAGTGAACGCTAAGTGGAAGTGAACTTATAAGGCGTTTCATGTAACTGATAATTTATCTCTCCATTTTCTATATCATGGAAATTATTTTGTTCGATAGGTGTTCTAGAAATGATGGTGATGGTCACAATATCTGTTTGATTTTATTTGCTTTTATCTGACTCTACTGAACTTCTCGTTTTTGATCAAATCTATTTATTCCTTTTTGATTTTCATGAACGCGCACCGGTTAGACTGATCAGCAAAAATACTGCTATAATAATAAACACACTTGAGCTAAACTTCAGCCATACTTAGAAAGAAAATCATATACACTTTATCTACACTTTAGTTATGCTGCAGATTTACTTAACAAGAATTCTACGCCTTCATTCTTTCATACCGCCCCACGTAGTGTTCCGTCGTTGCTTAGCTTCAGATTTTATGCTGATACACAGGCCCTGAAATGATACACGGATCAAACGCGACGTGGAGCAAAATGAAATGAAAGCTCTTTATTCGATAATTTACAGTTTTCTAGTATTTTTTCACTAATTTTAAATTATTTAAACAATTCTTTTTTGCTGAAACAATTTTCTTCCCCTGTAAAACATGAACAGTTATTACTTTTCAGGATCAATGAAACAGTTGATGAAAGTCGAGTGAAGAGTTTCCTTTTTATCATGTTTTTTTTAAATATTTGCACAATTTTTATTTGTTTAGACAATTTTTTCCGCTTTTTATCTTGAAAAGTAATTACTTTATAAAATCAATTACACGAATAACGAATTTTAAGAGTAATATATTTTGTTACCATTATTTGGAAATGGTTTAAACAATTTTGAATTGTCTAAATAATTTTATTTCCTCTATAATGCTTAAAAATCTGCCCGCTTCGCGGGCACATTCTCATCGCGCATCTGAGGCGCACGACGGTTGAATCTCGCGCTTCGCGCTCGGATATTTATTCTTTGCATTTCGAATGCTTGAAAAAAACTTTATCAAAAAGATCTCTTTTAGATGGCAGTATTTATATGCGTCTTCATATTCTGAATTGTCTACTTAATTAAGTATAGTCAAAGATTAAGTTTCTCAAAGCTCTGTAGGCTTTGAGGTACACATTCTCATCGTGACACTCGCGCTGCGCGCTCGATTTCCGACAGACATTTGTAAACAGGTTTTGTTGGATTTTTTTTCTCGTAACTTTCGTCGTTTTAGATCTTTTTTGGGATAACCAATTTTGTTAATTCATCTTTTTTCGTATCCTACATAGTTTGTCCACAAAATGGAATTTTTTATTTTCCATTATTTTTTGTGCAATCAAAATTTGAATTTTCGATTTTTTAAGAAAATCCAAAAATTTGTTATGATAATCTTTTAGAGCTTTCAAAAATAAATGTTTTTCTTTTCTTGACTTTTTTTCGTATTGTGCGTTTTTCGGCTTCAAATTTTGATTTTCGGTTGAGTAGAAAAATTTTGAAATCGATATAACTCTGAGAATTTTCTTTTTATCGAAAAAAGTCATTAGAATAAATTGTTTGTTTTTCTTAGTACTATAAATATCCGTACATAGAATTTTCAAATTCAGAAAAAAGTGGTTTAAAAAATTTCAAAATGCGCTCACTATTTGAATTTTTATAAAAAATGGCTAGTTCAGGATCTCTTTCTGTCTTTTAGAACCTGTAAAAAGCGTGCCAAAGATGAATTTGATTCGTTCATTTTTTCAAGAGTTATCGTGTTTACAGACGGACGGATGGATGGACGGACAGATAGACAGACAGACAGACGCCATCGTGAACAGCTGATTTTCGGATTCAGGGGGTCTCGAAAAGTGGAGATCCGTTGAAAAAGTGTGATGTCAAATTTCCGACAATTCTAATACTTTCTCAATCATAAATGATGAGAATGTAAAAAGCAGTTATTCAGCTAGACCGTTAGGGTACTTTATTTTATCGCCATGCTACACGTTTCTCATGCATAAGTGACAACGGTACATCCTCCCGCTACCTCTCATCTGTAACCGCGTCGTGATGTAATTCTAGAAACGCATAAATCGAAATTACTTAAATTTACATTAGCCTGTATTTCTTCTTCTTATTTTTTCAAAAACTGGGCTGCTCCTATTTAAAACTCCATGTGAATTTCAAAAGCCCGCGGGTACGGGTTAATGTTGAATAATTTTAAAAAAGGATTTTTTGTTTTATTTTTTTACATTCTCATTCATGAGAGTGTAATGTAATCGTCTAAATGTTCGATCTCTGGTTTTTAACGGATCTTTACGTTTCGGTACTCACAGAATCCGAAAATCATAACATTTTGCCGGTGCCTGTCTGTATGTATGTCTGTCTGTCTGTATGTGTGGTTACCTAAATGTTGTAGCCACGCTAACTTTTGAAGGATTTGTACAATCAAGTCAGCCTTTGACACACTCTTTAAGGTTCCCGAAATGAAGGCTAAGTTCATTAAGTAGAAATTTCCAACCCAAATTTAAAAATTTAGAGCATTTTCAAAATTTGAAAAAAAAAATTTTTTCTTCAAATTTTGAATTTGTTGTCAAAGTTTCTTATAGATGGGTAGAAGACTTGAAAATTATCTAAATAAAATTTTCAATTTCGATGAAAATTAGAGTTTTAGAAATTTCTACTAGATGCGTAAAATATATGTTTTTTGAAACTATTATCAGGAAATTTTTTGATGAGACAAAAGTTCCAAAAGTTGAAACATTTTAAAAAATATGCACTTTTGATTTTTTAAGAGATCTATAAGTTTAAGACGTTATGTTTAGTACATTTTGATAAGATTTACAAATTATCTTGATGAAGTTTTTCAAGTGGACACGAATTATCGAGCGCGAAGCGCGAGTTTCGTAATGAGAATGTAATCGTCAAAGCCGTAGGTGCTTTGAGAACTTTCTTTAAAATCAAATCGAAAAAATTCAGTTACAATTAATGACTGCCACTCCTCAGAAGTTTAAATCACAGTTTTCGATTTAAGTTATAATATTTACAACATTTGAAAAAATTTAGTTAAAGTATACGCATTAAATGTACGAAAACGAACGCGAGAGGGTACCCGCCCTCCGTAGGCCCGCTCACACTTGGCCGGAAGCGCCGCGCGCGCAACTCTTAATGAGAATGTGCCCGCGCAGAGGGCATTTTTTTGGATAATGAATAAACTGAGGGGGACCGATCACCAAAAATCGACATTTCAATTTTTACAGGTGTTTATTTGGACCACACTAATAGCTCAGAATCTAAAGACAGCAATTTTTGGTCAATATACTTACTGGAGCTATTTTTGCATAAAAATGCGCACGTTTGAAAAAATTTGAATTTAATTAATGTCTAAAAAAATCTGTTTTTCACAAAAGACTGGAAAATTTCAAAAAAGCTTTTTGTTTCTCTTTTTGTCCAATTGAACTCAAATTTAATACGTTTAATTTTACAAAATTAAAAAGAACATGGCTGCACAAAATATTTCTTTTGGTTAACACTTCGCAAAAAATAATATTAAAGTGGTAACCATAAAAATTTTAGATTAATTTTCTTTTTATTACAGTGCCTCCTAATATAGATGACTCTCAAAGTTCGTCCGATGCGATCGTGAGGGAAGGCGCCAATGTGACGCTTACCTGCAAGGCAACCGGAAGTCCGACACCCAGTATCCGCTGGAAGCGGGACGACGGTTCTAAGATTTCCATCAATAAGAGCTTATCAGGTTTGAGAAATTTCTAACTACATTTCTAACTGATAAAAATCAAATTAAACACAAATGTCAAAGCCTACATGTGAGGTGTTCTGCTAATGATCTCACGAGTAACGGATCTTACGCATCTGTAATTATTAACCATTTTGAAGGAACATCTTTTAGAAACTTTAATATTCAGTTCTTAAAAATAATATGAATTTACAATAGAAATCAAAAACTTTGGGTCATATTGAATCAATGATAAATTGCTTCTGGTATTTTTCTGTATATTTTACAATGCAACATCTAAATAGGTACTCTCTAAATAATAACACTTCACATATAATCTACGTTGAAAGTTGCCCCCACTACTTTGCGCATCGCAAAATCAGAGGCGACCTTCTGAATAGGGCCGCATGTGAAAATTGCGTTTTGATCATAATTTATGCTTTGAATGATTGTGTAGTACTGAAAATTTCAATTGAATGTAATCGCTTTAATTAATCTATTGTTACCACTTCGTAAATTTTAAACATTTTGTTATCAAAATATATTAATAAATTTTGTTTATTATCTTTAAAAAGTAACACGAAGTAAATTTCAGCAATTCTTGTTAAAAAATAATATTTTTTAAAATTTATTTCAAAAATAATAGCATGCATACAATTTTGTCAAATACTGCGAAGTACCTCCTACAAATTACAAATTGAGTATTTTTCCTTAAATAAAAATGTTTCCTTATTCATAATACAATATATATTATATTTAGAATAACACATGTAATAATCACTTGAATATCATTATTTGTATGTATTAGAGCATTTTGAATTTTAAAGTAGAAAACAATATTAATGGAAAATCCCATTTATTATACATACTGCAGTATTATTAAATTGCTGTTGAGATCAAATTTGATACTGATTATATAAAAAATCGAGTCAATGTCTCCGCTATTTTCTTCGTTTTTACGAGCGTCCAGAATAATTAAAAACCGAGTTTAGAACAATGAAATTTATATTAGGTTGCTACACTTTCGCACGTAAGATTCATCGACTGCAAGCAGTTCTATTTGGAGGTTTAGCCTTGAATTCTTCCTGGCCATTTCGGACCGCGGGTGGAGGTAACTCATTTGTGGGAATTTTGTTCCTCTACAAGAGCGAGCGCGGTCTTATTCGAAAGTTGCACTGTATTTCAATTAACGAAATCTCTGAATTATAACTTAAAAAGCTCAAGTGCAATGTGCATTAATATTATAAATTAATTCCTGTTTTTTATCCATCAATATTAATATTAATTTATGCAGCCTAATGTAATTGTAAACAACAACGTTTATTATTTAATTGATCTGAACCTACTGCAATGTTGCACATTCAATTTATTTCTGAATATTGTTTTATAAATACCTCCACTCATATTTCGAGCAGAGTGCACTTATGTTCAATTAAAACTAATAATAATATAACGTCTTATTTTAATACTTAAATGTATACATTAGTCATTAAAATGTTTTCAATAACCAACTTGCATTGCTAAATTCATTATGAAATATTCAAGGTAATAATACGATCGCACAATTATCTTTATTATGTTTATTCTACAAAAATATTATGTAGAGTTCTTTTACTTTTAAATAAAAAACTTTCTCCTCGTCTCGGAATTCAGAAAGAGCTGTAAAATATTTTTCAGAACTTTGGATAGTCATCCCATTCAAGGGTGACTACCATATCCCCCTTTTCAGCTCGGCCAATTTTTTAGGCCGATTATATGCAGGTTATAATTAAATAGCCGATTACAGATAATCAAGTGTGAAACAGTTTATTATATAAGAAATAGATGGTTTATTAAATAAAAATATATTTGAAGGACTGCTTGATGGAGAGAGGATGGTTCAAGGTTACTGCTTTCACCACCTCATAGATAATTTTATATGATGGTGCTATAATAAACCAAATATTTGAATAAATTTATTATCATTTCGTTTCAGTGTCAGAATGGGATGGAAACACTCTAGAAATGACCCGGATTTCCAGGCTAGACATGGGGGCTTATCTCTGCATAGCTAGTAATGGAATACCGCCAACGGTCAGCAAACAGATCAAAGTGTCAGTTGACTGTAAGTACAATTATTTTGTTAATAATAAGTCCTAAATCAATTTTAAATAGAATATACTGTTAAATGTACATTTAATTATAGATTCAATTACCGTCTGCAAAAGCTGAACAAATTTTGTTCTGAATTTCTAAGCTCATATAAGTGTCTCTAATTAGAGTTAGACTTCTATTAAGCAAATGATAAGAATGGAAGGATTAAAGCAGTGATGTGCAACAGTACCCTGAATTATTCTGAAACGGGTAAATAGTACTTTGTTGTATAAGAAAAGTGTGTGTTCCAATAAGTGGTTTTCATGTGGTCCGTGGTTAAGGGTGGAGAACGGAGCAATTTAATAATGGAGAAAGGCGAAGGGTGACAAAGCTAGGCTTTGAGACTTCTCTTTCTCTCTCACTACCTCACTTACTCACTCGTATCCACACACATAAACACATTCTCCTTCTCGTTTTGCCACCTTTCCGGCAACAAGATGTAGACTTACTTAGAAAGAGAAAGAGAAGGAGAAAAGAGAGTAAGGTTCATCCCGTGAGACATAAAAGTAAGCTCGAGTCAGCCACAACACGCCATTACAGTTTTTTTTTACAGTTACTCCAGGCTATTATCATGTCACACTCAACACTAAATATTGTTAGCGCGTGCAACAATACCTCTTTACGAGCGTTAAATTACTTTCACTCACGAGCTTAATAGAGACAAAAGCTACTTAAAAATGCACTTGCATTCTCGCTTTTGTCTTCAAGTGTTAACAATTAACAAGACGCTAATATACTTTTTAAAGAAGGTATGCCAGCGGAGTAAATACAAATGAGTCTGTGTGATTCAAAATTATTACAAGTGGATGCGAACAATTGTAATTTAATATGACTTATAAAAAGTTCAAAATCTTAATTTTACAAAAAATGTTGACTATTAAGGATCAAAATTTCTAAAACAGATACATTTAATAAATCATACCCTCAAAAAGAATCAGTTGTACAATATATATTTAAAGTCTAAAAACGAAAAATAGAAAAAATTCAAAAGAGGTTTTTTGTGTGGAATCAGCGGAATTTCATTAATTTAAATGAATGAAATTTCATTTTTCTAAACAAAGCATTCTTAGTATGATTACTTTAGGTGTTATTATAAAAATATATAAACATATGAAAAGTCTATTTCATTTAAGGCTAATTATAAAGGAAATTATTTTAAAAATAGTTCAGTGTTAAAAGTCAGAACATTCAACTTAAAAAGGAAGTATTCCAACGCAATAATTGCAAAACTTAAGTAATTTCGTATTTTTACGTTGCGTCAGTCAAGATTAATTAAACGGAAAGCTACAGCTATTTAGTTGACCCTTTCATTACGGTGACATTACAATTTTCTCATCTCGAAAAGTCGCTCACCCCTACATTATCATGTCACATATTATTACGGTTCTTATAAGTATTCCTTCGTCAACCACTCGTCTCTTCACTTAGAATTTCGACTCTTTACATTATTTATATTCTTCATATTTTATTTGAATATATTTTTTCAACTATTTCTGTCATTTATTTCTAAATGGTATAGATGCATGTCATTCTGGTTATAATATATTATATGCAACAGTTGGTGAATAGTATTAGACACAGTAGGTAATATTAATGACGATTAATTATCGAAAAAGCCCTTCACTTATATTTGCACGCAAGCATGAAATAATGATCACAATAGCTAATTAATTTACTTCTAAAGAGAATATTGACTGCAGGCTGGCTATTGGCCCGCAGGCCTCTCCAATTATTATGTATGTGCGTATTATAGGACATGTTTATTGAAATGCATATCTGTTTCACCTGATTATATATATAGTTAATTTATTGTGAAACGTATCCACATAAAATATCACCCAACGCCTATGAATAGTTGAATTCGTTCATTAGTAGAAATTTTAATATGTAGTTGTACCTAATTTTGAACAATATCAACTTTAGAAAAATAAGCCCTGATTATTTTTGAATTGCAATGAAACTCTTAGATAGGGCGTCCCGCTATAATCGTTCCGATAATTTACGCCACACCACAGACAGATGTAACAGAAACTGCGGGTGGAGCGCTGAGTATGCGGTGATTACTCAGACGTGAACAAACAAAAGCGTTTATATTCGGAGCCGTACTATATCGGGTTTGTTCCCTACCACTTTCACATAATAGCAACGACTTGCGTTATTAATAAATGGATCATTTATGTGAATGTAGTCCATTTATTAAATTTATATAATGTTTGTCAACAGTAGCCAGAAGTATCAATTTGAGGGTTTCGATGAGAAATCAGACTTTTGCCTAGGAAAGTGTTAAACTGAATTCCAATTATTTTGTTTGAATGATGGCAAAACTGAAAGCTATTAAAGCAATGCTGAGCGTTTAATTATGGTCTTACTCAAATTATTTATCGTTGATGTCACGACAATAGGAATAAAAAAGCAGAAAAGTCAAATTGATTAAATCCACTGCCAATCTAAATATTTCCAGGACAAGGTCTAAAAGACAGCAGCAGCATTGTATAAGAGCAGCCTTCCAAACTTAAGACATATATTCTAGCTAGAGAATATTGAAAACGATATCGCGTCGTCACCTATTTGGGTACGAGAGCTCCTAGCTCCTCGTATATTGTGGGGGGGGGGGCAGGATGTTTATAACGCAGTTTAATTAGATTTGTATTACAAACCTATTTCGCATATTTGATCAGAAACTTTAGAAGCAATTAACAGAGACGTACATGCTTACGATATCTGGATCAGGACAGGGATAAGCTTCATTTCAAAAATTCAAATTCTCGGAAAAAGAATCGGACTCAAAGTGAACAGTTAGACAGTTATTAATTTTGTTGACAAAAATCAAGTTTATACAACCTAACAGCCTTTCGTTTGTAGTATTTTTTTGGTGTTATGGGAAGGTGCCCGGTGGATTACATATACTTCTGATTGAGTAAGAATGGACCCCTAAGTTAGGAGTCGTGGTCCTAGCTTCAATCGTAGATAGGAAAACTTTTTGTCTGTAAGATAATAAACTATTGTATCTATGTATGATTTTTTTTTAAGTTCCTATTTCGAAAGGGCTTAATATGACGGAAATTTATGAGCATATGCCTTCCAGAGTGTCACATGTTTTATAAAATATTATTTTTCGCCATATTATAATTCGCCACTTACTCTTGTAAATTTGCTGATCATATAGCTCGTATCGTGTTATCTTTTTAAGAGTGTAAATAGAGTGGGAGGCTACGAAAAGAACAAAAATTTCTGGCAAAGATTAGCAAAAGGTCGTCAAGCCCGTGGGTCTGATAATTTCATTTCAAGTTTGCAGGTGGCTTAATTTTTGCCGTTACACGTCTGTCGGTGCGCACGGCAGGGGCAAACCCAACGCAAGGAGATACGGCACGAATTTTTCTCGTTGCTGATTTTAATAACAGATTGCTACTGGAGCCGGTGGGGTTGGGTGGATGGGACACGGTTGAGTCACTGCTTATACGTGACTCCAGCAGGACCAATTCTCCCTGCACAATTGCACAGTCCCTATGTTTCTTTACGTTCGCACCGACCTCGTGCTCGTTTTCAAGTACGCAGATAAATTCAAGACACTCGCCGAGAATTGTACATATTTTCAGTGAAGAGAATTTTTTCATTAATAGCAAGCTTGGTAATTTTTGTTCGAGGCACGATCATAAAATTAGACATATTTGTAAATTTAAGAAAACACGAAGAAGCCCAAGCAGATTCTCTTGAAAATTAAAAAATTAAAATAAAAATCATTTTGCGAATATATTAATTTCGAATACTTTTCACCTTGAGATAGCAGAACACAGAATTATGTTTGATGTATTTTGGGATTGTTTAAATAGCTTGGGATATTGTCTCATATTCTAAAAATTCTATATAAGTAAGTTTCGGTCCGATTTTTGTACCATTCTTATGTTTTCAAAAAATGCAGTAAACTGACAAAGTGAGATCGGTAATATAAGTATTTGATTATGTCACATGCCCTCAAACTGACCATAAGATTTCCCAAATAGACCTTTTCATTTAAGATCGCAAGCAAACGCGACGTGATGAACACCTTCAAATGTTTCGGGCAGTTTTTAGTACTTCCGTTTCGTAAGTGCGAAAAGGACTTCCCATATCTTTGTCTTTTTCCCTCTTATGAACATTGCTCAAAACATTTAAATATCGGCTGACATGCGTCCTGATGCTTTCTTAGAATGAAAAAGTCTATTATATCCTGTCAATTTCAGTTTTTTTCTTTAAGTATTCTGAGTCACAGCACGAGTAGAAATCAAGAAACAAAATCTGAGAAATTCTCGTTGACCATCGCTCTCGCAGTCCACAGCAGTTATCGCCGACTGAAACTTGACATTTAAGGCTTGCACATTTTAGTCATATCTCGAGAACACTTAAAGGTTAAAAAACTAATTTTAACCTAGAGTAAATATGACACTTTAAAAACCAAGCGTTTTGAACTTAAGATTTTTTCTGCTGCTTTCCTTGGCCGTGCCACAAATTGAAGTCGTTTTTTAATAGTACTTTCGTTGATGGTACCGACAATTTCCGACGGTAGTGTATTAATTTTTTTTCGCGAATCTCACGAAATAAGTCATTCCTCCTATAGAAATTCAAGCTTTAGCTTTTTTAGTATCTTGTCCGACAGGGATATTGCGTAATAATTTCTTTAGAAGAGGTTTCTCATACAATCGTGATAGAATGTCAGTCACACGTTAATTCGTTTATATGATCAAATGTTAAAAAAAAAATGCCTTAAGTGTGTTTTAATAATTATCTTTCACAACATTTTCGCTGGAAAACAATAATATACATAAACAATTAATATATTCTGTTGAAAGTTAATAGATTTTCTGCTACAGTTAATCTCAGTAAAAACTACTTTTTGTTGCAGTTCTAATTAATTTATAGTTTTTTCTGCGATTATAGGTTTCTGTTTACAATGCAGATTAACTGCATCTGAAATTAAAAAATCTACATGTTTTACTATCGAATATGTATATTTTAATACGTAGTTCAAGTTGGAACATATTACAAAAATCCTAATGTTATTACATATTATAAGAAGAATTTTTCTTCTTCGCAAGCAGAAACGTTGAATACTGGGAAATAGTTTGTTTTTTTAACTCAAAATTATTGTTAGTGCTCTAGACAAAAAGTTCTTCTCTAGTCCCGAAATCAATGTTTGCCCTAGAGGTAAAAACAACATCTTCTTTTAGGAAATTAAGTTTAGGACGTACTTCAGCCCATCTTCCTCGAGAAAGTTAAGTTCCAACCTACTGGGTCTCTTAGTACACGAAATCCAACCCATCAATTTGTCGTGTAAAAAACATATTTTCCGGGCAAGTACTGATACCTGATTTTGACGTGGGGACTGTAAGGAATGGACATAAAAATCATTTAGGCTGGAATCCAAACTTAATTACGCTGGATATGCATCATTTACATTTTGGTATAATTTTCGTATGGGTGGGAGATCATAGAACTGTCTAACTTTCATTTCCACTTCCACATTTTCGAAATTCACGTTGGTCGTTTTTTTTAAATATATGTAGCAATTCAAATGTAAAAAAACATACAATGTGAATTTTGAGAAAGTAGAAGTGGAAGTGAAAGTGAAAAAATGACAAAATCGCCTCAAGAATTTTTATTTGTGTTCACGCATTAATTTATAAATAATTACTGTATATTTATATAGATGATGCTTAGATTAATAAAAGGTAAACTTATTACAATATGCAAAGCAACAACAGGTAATATGTACCACTTTGACCAAATGCACCGTTGCTTAGAGCGAATCTAGATGAGGTTTATTTAGGGAAGGGGGCATCTAGGTGTTACAAGGGGGGAATATAACAGTTATGAATCCTCCTCTTTAAAAATCATTCGAATCTGCACCTGTGATAGGACAAATCCCTACTGCGGTGTTAACGCATGCTCAGAGCCAACAAAACCACGAATAAGTAGCTTTCTTATACACTCAATTTAATCAAAAAATGCACAGAAATCCAGCAACAATATTAATATTCTCGTATTTATCCATTGTTTTCACATTGTTTATCTAACACATTATACCGGCTTTTTCCATCCTAGACTTTGATGATGCTCCACAGCTAGCTTGGTGCACTTCCAAGCGCTCACAAAAAGTCAGCGCCAAAAGTACGCGACTCTTACTTTGATTGCTCGCAAATCGTTAAAAAAAACTTCGAAAAACAAGGTTTTGGAGTCATTTTTTAAGCTTTGACTTGCGTGGCTTCCCAAAACGAGCTGTATGTCTTAAAAAATCTGAAAACGGTCACAGCCCTTTTTCAGAAATGTGCAGTTGTGTAACTTGACTGAATTACACCTTAAGAAAATGAAATCAGATCAATATTTCACGAATTAATTTTGTGAGAATATTTCAGGATTTAATATTTCAGAAGGAATGGAATACCGGCTCCCCCGCAGGTTAACAGCTGGGAGGCAAAAAGGCAGGGACTTCGGTCTTCCCATTCTTCTGAGGTCCTTACTGTTTTGAATTGTATATTTTTTTCCTAACACTTTTTATACGATGGCTACTCTCATTAAATCCCAAAATATTCGTAAAGTATTATCCCGCGAAATATTGATCCAATATCGTCTTTTTAAAGTGTTTTTCAATCACGTTACAAAACTTCTAATTTTAAGCCATAAAACAACTTTCTATCATAATTTCTTTCCAAGATGATGTTCTTTGAAAAACGGTCAGTAATTAGTAAAACCTTTTAAAAGCCCTTTTAACCCACTCAATTGGCATAAATAAGCATTCTTTTTACCTTTTCCATTTAACAATGTATTTCGGAACTTCCGGGTAAATAGGAAAAAACCACAGCAGGTTTCGAAAAGAAATCGGAAAAACCTACATTTGTCTCTATAAAATATAGTTTTTTAAATTTTATCTGTGAAATATTAGTTTATATGTCAGGCGCGTATAACAGAGTTATTTAGGCGATGAGGATGTTTTTAATAAGAGAAGTCGATGAGCAGTAGGAAAATCGAAAGCGTAGCGATCGACGTAATTCGTAAAAGATTCAATTTATACTCGCCGTTTTCCTCGATGAATTTGATAATAGATTACATTTTTGAAAACTTGCACATCCAATAATGTAGAAACAATAGAGGTTATTGTTACATTCTTTATGAAAAACGGCTGAGCTAAAGAAGCCTATGTCATTGTGTATATATATTTCTTAGTGTTATATTTTTTTGCATAATAAATATTATCAAGGGTATATGTAATAAATTATTGCAGAGGGTAATGCTTAGTTTAAGAGGCGATATTGGAAATAGAAAATGTAAAATCTAATTTAACACGCCCTTACCTGCTTTTTATTATAGCTACCTTTTCTGTTTAACGATATTTTGCTTTATCTGTCGGATAGATGGAGAAAATAAGCATAAAAGGTTTCAAACCCAATTTATAAAACCTAACATATAAAGAAAAACACCGTTTTCACACAGGAAATCCCCGAGCTTTTTGTTTCCTACCTTAAAATAGTTTTATTGCAGCATTTGAATTCATGAGTAGATAATATTTATCCGCTTTCAGATAAATTTAAAATCCGTATGAAACAGTTGACAGCTATTTTCATCCGTACGATTCATCAAAATATTAATTTAATTAGCACATGGTTAAGGTTACCTTAACTTGTCCTGATGTAAGTGTATTATAGAGCAAATATGTTAACCGAATTTTTATCCCTTTTTTTAACTACTTTTATTTTAGGACGTTCTAAGAACTAATATTCGTAAAAGAATGAAATTATGGCAATAGCAGCTGAAAAAGATCGAATACAGAGGGTGCTCTAGAATATTGGGTCTTTGTTTAAATTTTAAGAAATTTATTCGGGTTTTACATATTTTCCGGTAATTTTCCTATTATAGTTGGAAAATTGTTTTTTTAGTTCAGTTGAGGGGGGGGGGGGTTCTTTCCTATTTTTTATGTGTGAAGTGAATAACACATAATATTGCTAATATTAAAAAGCAATAAAAAAACTACACTATTCCTAGTCATCAAAGAACCTTATTTAATATAAATGATGATATCTGATAATAAATTTTAGACTATTTTTTATTTGAAGAATAAATTAAATATATTTTTCTTTTAAAAAACTCCGAATTCTTGTTGCTTGTAAAAAATATACATTAAATATAAGGGATGCGATGTAACATTTTTTCCATAATGTGGAAAATATTTTTAAAAAGGGAAAACTGTAGAAGGGGACACGATTTTACTATTTAGGTAACAGAAAAAAGCTGATTCCCTTTTGTTTGGACAATAAGATTCTGATTGTTAACAATAAATTTTAACTTTTACTTTATTACTTTTTTATTACTTCTATAATTTTTGGTGAAATAGAAAGTCAGCATTTTTATTTTTATATTTGATTAAAAGAATTTGAATATCGGAATCTAAAGAGACAATTGAGACGAAGGTTATTATCTTTCAACGATTGCCCATCTCATGCATACCAAATAATATTCATGTACGGGCGTACGCAATATATAAAAAAATCAAGATCAGAGCTCAGATTCGGTAAATTATATTCCGTGAAAAGGCGGACAGAAAGGGAGGCTTATCAGTCGCACGAGCCAACGTTTATTTAAATTTACAACTGGAAATCGATCTTTCCCAGCATCCCCTTTACATTTCCTTACAAAGTTACCACCAGTATACTTTAATTCCGTCTCTCGTCGATCCTCACCGTTTCGCAAGCCCCCCATCACCCCTTGGTAAAGAAAAAGAAAAATCTCATTAACGTGTCTCGTACTTCCTCCTTTCTTTTCTTTTATAGGGCAGGTGACAAAAGAGAAACTGGAAAGAGATATAGGAATAGAGGAAAAAAGGAGATGGTCAAAGAAGAAGGGGGATTAAATAATGAAAACTGCATACAGAAATCGGACAGTAAAAGAACTATTTAATTTTAGTTTTTCATTTACCATATCACGTTAAAAGTTCAGTGTATATTAGGTTGAATAAATTTCAAAAAAGTGAATGGATTGAAAGTTTCTCACCTTAAGAAGTTAGTGTTAATTTAGGGTTTTACATGAGTAAAAATAAACTATTTATTAAATTAACTTCTAAATTCTCGAATAATTGTTGAAAATCGTGTCTTGTACGAATTTGGTGAATTTTCAACTTTTAGGTTATAAAGGAAAATTGTTCCAAATTTCAAGCTTAATCTTCTCTAAATTATTTTTATAGTCGGGGATAAGAGCGAATCTTTAACAAATGTCATAGATATTGTATAAATTTTAGGAGTAAATCTAAAACAAATGTATAATAACTCTACAAGAGTTCTACAATCGTCATATTGAACTCCGATTTAAAATGGTTAATAAAATACATGAAGAAATTCATGAAAAAACTTGCAAAACATTCGTAGAAATCACATTTGAGGTATTGAGAGCTTGTGATCACATAATTATAAGGTCTAGATACCTCAATTCTGTTAAATGTATAACAAAAGTCTCGAAAACTTGATGAAAATCTCATAAAAATTCGATTCGAGGTATCGAGTGTTTGTGAAGTACTTCAATATAAGATCTATAGACCTCAGTTCTATAAAGTGTAGCTACAAGTCAGTAAGTCACTACTGTGCGAAGGTAGCGATATTCCCACGTCCCTCGCCCGCAGACAAAGCTTTTGTTGAATGTTTAACGTATTCCTCAATTTCCATTTACTCTCTACAATTTTTTAATGATTCTAAATTATTTGAAATGATTTTTAAAAAATTTCAAGAAATTTCAAAAGATTTTATGTATTATTTTGTTGTTACAAAATATTCTCAAGTGTTTAAACGTATTTAATGGATTAAAAAATAATTTAACGGGATTTAAAAACTCTTTTCAATTAAAAAAAAATTTATAAATAAATTCCAAAATATTTCAAGTAATTTTAAAGACGTTTAAAAGATTTTAGAATAATTCAAAAAGCACAAGAATTTTCAAGAAATTTTAGAGACTTTAAAATACTTTTTAAGAGTCCAAGAGATATTTAGTGATTTTAAGGGATTTTGTGCCATTTCAATGGATTTAATATGGTTTACAAAGTGAGTAAAGGAATTTAAAATCTTAGAAAGCACTTTAAATGATTTTAACAAAAATCTAAGGAATTTAAGGATTTTCATGTAACTTAAAAACATTTTAAAGTATGTAAACAGACTTTCAGGTATTTCAAGGGATTCGACCTGAATTATTTGATTAAAAAATTTTTAAAATTTATAAACGAATTTTAAAATATTTAAAAATATTTAAAATAGTTCAAGATATAATTTAAGATTTCAAAGCAATTTAAAAATATAAATAATGTTTTTGAATTCTTATGATTTATAAGCGTAGCAATATTTTTTATAGAATGGTTCATAGAAATTTTCAGACGGCCGTGCACAGCTGTCGGTTATATTTCAGATTTTTTAAAAATACTTCCAGCTAGGTTAACCCAGAGGCTTTACGCGTTAGAAATTAGGAATGCGAAACTTATAGGGTTCGAACCCCACGGCGAATAAAAGTTTTCATAGTGTGCGATTATAAACAGTGTAGTGATTGTATCATAGTGAATAATTGTGTACTTAAAATGTGAAAAAATATTAGAGTTTAATAGTAGTAATATAATAATACAAGAGATTAATTTTTTGCAACGAAAAATTGGTTATCATTTTATAGAACTGTTCTCTATAGTTTCCAGACTTCTTCGATATAGGCTGTTTTTTAGATTTTATAGAACTATTTTACGTTTTTCATAACCTACCTTTTAATAGAGTTGACTGCACCTCGGCCTTTACACTTTATAGAACCTTGTTACACATTTCGTTGCATAGTTCAACACAATATGAAACAAAGACGATTTCAACTTTCATTAAACTACCCATCGTATCCTCTACTATAGGATTAGTTCTGTAAATTTTAATCGATATTTTTTCCGTGTATTGGAAATTGTGTAATTTCAAAATATTCCATTGTTTCTAAAATAATTAAATTTTGAAATTTTTGAATTAAAAATCTTTTACAATTGTCTAAATAAAAATTTCTTCAGTTTTAAATTATGTATTCAATTTAGAACACCTAAAGATGAAAATTGATCAATCATTAATTCTTTCTATTTTTCAATTTAAATATAAGAAATATTCAACGACCTATACCTAAAGAAATACATTTTCAGGAGTTTAGTATAAAATTGTTTACTTTTTAAATGCCATCAGTTCAACATTTTTCATCTCTAGATGGCTAAAATTGAAAATTCTCCAATCATGAATATTTCAATCTTGAATGATTCAATCTTGCATGATTCAATCTTGATTATGTCTTTGTGACCCTTTCAGTTTGAAATTAAAAAGTGATACTTTTTTATTGTTCTTAGAACCATATATTAAATTGAATCATATCATTGTAAAAATTTCTTTCTTTTAAGGTCTAGCGTAGATTGTACAGCACAACCATAAAACCAGAGAGGTTCATGTTGGTAAAGTAAAACGCAACTTTAAGTATATTCCTTCTGCATTCCACAAGAACTTTATGATTTTAGAATTAACCGTAACACTGGTACAGAGGTCTAGTAGATAGCAAAACGTACGGTGGTCAGTGAATAAGAATATTTTATTAAAATTCTTCACAACAGTACCAGAGTAAACTCTAATATTTGAGTCTTACCTAAAGTTAATAAACCAGTCAATTAATTTTAACTGAGCATTCAAAGTCAGATGATGGAATAAGAACATTTAATAAATATAGTTGGTTTGAAACATTTTTTTAGAACAATTTAGAAAAGAATTATTTTTTGAGGGAAATCAGAAGGAAATTTTTTCCAAGAGCAGCAATTTCCTCAATTAAATCGAGATTTTATCAAATGGTTTATACTAATGTATGATATCAAATTTTCAGAGAAATTGATTAAATTATGTTTTTTGCGTGATTGGGCAAAATTTAATTAGTTCAACTTTAGCATATTTGCTTCGAGAAATGTCATCTTTCTGTATTAATTTTAAACATTCAGCCACTTCATAAATTGCAATGATTATCATCCAGAGGTATGTGCAGGGTTTGAAAACATTTCATTATCAAAATATATATTTTTAAAGCTTGTATTAAATTGGATAAAAATGTCTTTTACAAAATAAGTACATCACCTTAAATTTTTGTGAATTTTATTTCTCAGTGCCGTAAATTCTCGCGAAGTAAAAATCGAGAACTCCTCGAAAAAGGGGCGACGTTGCTCATTTGAGTGAAATTTATTGTTTTTGAACCTGCGGGTAACGCGCAATCTGACTTTACACGGTGACGCTAGTCGTCATGAAACTTTCATAAACGAATGTCTGCTTTTATGGTAAAATATAGGCTTATATGGAGCTCTACGTTGAATATGGAGTATATTTATAGAGCTTAGTACAACCCGAAACGCAAAATAGTAAGATTAAAGCTGGGGCGGATCTTTTTTGCAGAGTCCATTAAGAATTTTTTGTAAACCTTAACTTTTTATAACTCCTCTAAAAATTATTATGGTAAGATTTTTCGCCCTTTTACCTGTTAAAACAAAGGACAAACGAAAGATTAAGACAAATTAAAAAAAGACTTCAAGTTAGGGAAAGAAATTTTATTCTAGTTTTTTAATTTCTTAGAACTTTATGCTTTAAAGTGCTTTGGACATTTTTCCTGCTATTTACTATTTTTCTTTGTTTTATCATCTCATGTTAGAGTTCAAAGAATTTTAATTGTATTTACCAACGGGTTTTGAATTTCCTCACTTTTTATAAATATTTCTAAAGCATTTTATTAACGTGTAAATGTTGCAATAATTTTTCACACTTGGACTATGAATGGGTCATAATATGCGCACATGGTACTTGACGAGGAACGTTTTAGTAACGGTTCGAGGTTGTGGCTAAGGCGCTTTTGTTTTCCGTTTTTAAATGTGGTTCGTTCGACGATGCGTATGAGTTCCTAGGGGCGTTGAATTTTTATGAGCTCGCGTACCGCGAATTAGCCACCTTCCTGCACCCATATGCAATCTAGAAATATTTGCCACCTCACTTGAGGTCTCTTTGTTAAATATAATGATTCAGTAGAATATGCATTGTAGATCTTTTAAACGATTAATTATTCATGTTTGAAAGATATCAGATTTTATATTTTACTGACAAATGAAGTTTTAACATTTGTAAAGTAAATTTTTCCAACTCAATATATATCCAAAGAAATCCAACCAGCATGATTTCAACATTTAAAAAATAATTCATATAAATGTGTCTCACTTCAAAAAAATGCATCTGAATTTATTTAAAACGTTTAAGTATTTTTGATTATAAAAGAATTTAATTTTCTCAAAACTAAAATTCATTGAAATATAAGAAAACCCATGCAATAGGGTCTCGATTTTTAGAACTTGAATTTGGCAGAGAAAATTTTATTACAAACTAAATTTTAAGATACCTAGAATGTTTTTCAAAGGTCGAGTTAGTTATCCAGATATTGAAAATACATCGTCCCCGGGGAATTGAGTATAATAAATGAAATTTATTATACTGGTAATTCAGATGTTAAAAATGTACCTTTCTCGAGGAACTTGGGTTGAGAACTGAAAATTGAAATACCCAGATGATTGATCAAACATCTAGTCGTTCTAATATAATTAAACATGGCAGGCTGAGTGTTGAAAATGTATGTTTAAATGAGAATTTGGTATAGGAAATATATTTTACCTTAGAAATATGTACATATTTTTAATGCCTGCACTACCAAGTTTAATTATTTAACTGACGAAGCATTCGAAACACCATCAGGGTACTTTAAACTTCAGATCTCAACCCAAGTTCCTCGAGAAAGAGGTATTGCCAATACTCAGACTATCATGTTTAATTATTAGAACAATGAGACCTTCGAAAAACAATCAGAATACATAACATTTTCTTTTATAAACAAAAGTTCCCTAGGGAGGTGTATTTTCAATATCACATCTACCAAGTTCAATTATTAAAACAACTGGGTCCTTCATGAACCACCTCGCTATTTTTAATTTTATTTCTTAAACCAGTTTCCCCAGGGACGGTGTATTTTTAACAACGGTGCTACAGGATTTAATTATTATAAACACAAGACCTTTGCAGACATGTCGGAACATCTTGAATTGCAGTTCACAAAGTAACTTCTCCGAGTCAGGTATACTTTCCACACCTGGACAACCTGGATAGCCAAGGAAACTGGAAAGAGTGGCTAGGTTCAGCAAAATCCGATGAGCGTGGAACAAATATTTTCGGTGTGCCTAGGTAGTTTGCTTTTAAATTGTAAATCTTTAAATTCGTGTATCTTCTATAAGAAAAATTATAGATTTTAAATCATAATATTATTAAAATTTTTCCCCTTTTGGAAAAAAATTATTTAGACAGTTACTAGACTCAACATAATTTCTTTCAAATCGATTTTTAAATTTATGATCCTAATCCGCATTAAGGTTTAGTTTTAAAGGAAGAACATGAAAATTTTAACGCATCAGTATTTCAAAAGAGTAATATTTTCTTGAATTATAATATCCTATAAGTTATTTTCAAATCGCAGTGTTTATTCATTTAAATTTCAGCCAATTATTATTCTCTTGAAAATCAAAAACCTCATTAGTAATCTAGAAAATATCTATTTATTATTTGTCTCCAAAAAGAAGCTTCCATTTTAGAACTTATCTAGTATAATGTAATTGTTGTAATTTTCTCATTATTCTTTAAATCGACAGTATCTTTCATTTTAAACATATTAAACTACATTTAATTAAATCGCCACAGCCGTTAAAATTTTAATTATGTTTATATTTATTTTTATTTTCAAATCGTCTAACTTATTAAATTAGATAGAATTTGAAATATTCAAGTTGTGTAAGCCTTTGTTCTTTGAATCTAATGCATTTACCTTGTATTTGAAACTATTTACAATTGCAAAACTTAGCACCTGCAAAATTAAAGTATTGCCTCAATTTATTATATTACTAAAAATTATTGTGGTATACTTCCGAAAATGTCTCCTAAGAATATTGTGGTGATATTTGACCTAGAAGTGCCTTTTGTATCTTAGTTAAAAGTTCTGATTGAATTTTTAGTTATATTTTAATTTTAGTTACATTTTTAGTTATATGTCTTATTCATATGCCTTTCTTTAAACCGTACTTTATCTAAAAAATGAATTTTTGTTTACTAAAAATAATGTATTTATAGATTATTCGTTATAAAATTCTGCTCATTTTTATTACTATTGTGTTTTAAAAGTGACATTACTGATTTAAAATTTTTACGGAGAAAGCTTTAAAAAATATAAGTTCAAATGAGATCTACAATTTTCAAATAAAACACTTTACTTCACCTCAATGTTTTACGAGGATTTCAAACAAATTATTAAAAAAAGTAACAAATGTTAATAATTTAAATTCTATGCATCTGCGCCCAAATTCTTTTGACACTTTTGAATGGGATGGAATGGACCCCTAAGCCAAGTATTACTCAATGTTGTTGGATGACCTTTTCGATAGGATATGATAGGTAAGATAGGTGAGATAGGTCGTTCGGGGTAAGTGTGATACGAAATTACAAAGTTTTACTGTATTTACTGAAACTAAAATTTAATAAATTAAAATCTTACATTAGGGTTCCAGTGATATAAACAAATTAACTATTTAAATTTAAATTATTCTTAAATTAATTTAAAAAATATTTGTCGGTATGAATTTACTGTAACAAAAGGTAATTTTACCATTAATATTAATATGTAATAACCTTTTCATTGCAAACTACGGTTCATTATCCTGTCAGATCATATCATTTCAAATATAAAAAAATGTTAATTTTTAAAAAAACGACGGGTACTAAAGTAAAATATATTATCTTCCTTCATTTCTACGAAACATTTCAGCAAAAGGTGCTTAATGGAGAAAATTCAAATTAAAAGACTAGATGACATAATTACGAATTGAAGTTTCCTAAAACCAACTCCGTTTTTTTTATAAATAATTAATTGAAATAATAAAAAACAACTTTTTTATTTTTCAGAAATAATAAAAAATGTAATATTTATGCTGTAATAAGAAAGTTAATAACGGATTTGTTTTTCATTTAAAACGTTAACTTTATCACATTAACCTCGTTATCACACTCAGCCCTATCGACCCTATATATGTCATCTTCAAATTTATACATATACAAATATTAGGAATCACTTTACTAAAAGCTATTTCCATTCATTCACAGATTTGGAGTCTCAGACACAAAAGCAGTAGACGTGCATTTTCTAAGAGTCAAAATTTGAATTTCCAGCTGCAGTTGACTGTGATAATTTTACGCAATAATTATGCACAGCAGATGCCGCCTTGGTTATATCTGTATCGACACGCAAGGCAATTATTGCAGCCGAATTGCAGCAACTTAGCTTCGAGGAAACGATTGGCAAAGAGCCAGAATGGATGCATATGCTTCTTTGTGTTCTTAACTTAGCGCCGAGTGTAGAACATTTTTTGCGTTTATGCACTATGCAAGAAAGAGGATCGAAAATAAAACTAGGAAGGGAATAAGTGGCGTCGGGATGTGACATTTCCGAACCTATAACATAGCTTCATTACTGTATATTTGCAACATTAGGAACGCACCTTCATTTTCACCTGTGCATAATGAGTTGAGGATATTCTTGTTTTTGCCCGGGCAGCCATGAGAATCAAGCAAAAAATTAAGTCCTAGTCTTTGGAGATTCCCAAGCGAGTTCCCTCGCAAGGATATTATCGTTTTCCTGGTGTAATATTATGACTGGAAGGAGGAATGCTCGCAACTAGAAAAAAAACAAGTATATACTTTATTTCGGAAACATTAAACTATTTATTCATGACATAGATCAAAAACGTATCTTTGTCCTACAAACAAAAATCATTTATTTCGAATAATTTTTAAATTTTGTTTTGATAATAAATGTGGGGGTCGATTGGGACTATGTTCAGTTTATCCTCATTTTAGTGTCAAGTACGAGGTGTGTTCAAAAAACAAGGTGACTTTATGGTTTTCTCAAAAAATATTCATTTATTCCTCAATATTTATGTTGTCCCCTTCAAAGTAATCCCCCTCAGATATAATGCACTTGTGCCAA
>NC_046659.1:58096807-58108138 GCF_010883055.1 Belonocnema kinseyi
ATAGCATGGCATGAGCCAACCGATATGCCAACATCTTCAGCAACTTCTCTCATGGTAATTCGGCGATTTTTCAACACCATTTCTTCCACTGCTTGAACGTTTCATCTGTTGTTGACATGCTGGGACGTCCAGGGCGAGGATCGTCTTCGACATCCTCTCGACCTTCTTGGAACAGCTTGTACCACTTATAAACATTTTTCTTACTCCGAGTAGACTCTCCGTATGCAACTGTCAACATTTCAAGAGTTTTAGAGCACTGGATTCTATTTTTCACACAAAATTTAATGCAAACTCTTTGCTCCATTTTTTTCGAAAGAAGAAAATCGCCGAGCGCACCAAACCCTTCTAACCTTATACGCCTCTGCCAGAAAAAGAACATGAGATATATAATCAAAACTGTGAACATATGATCGTGACGAGTGTACCAACACAACAAAACAAAAAATTTAAAACTTGAATGTAGGTAGCCCGCGAAAATTAAAAGTCTTCTTAATTTTTGAACACACCTCGTATGACTCTGATCATAATCTTGTATCAAATATTCTGTTTATAGTCTATGCTCAAAATATGGCTTAGTGACGTTTCTGTGGTAATTTAAAATAAATCCTAGTAAGTAGCAACACTTAAGGATCCTGAAAATCGAGGCAAAATCGTAAAAATTAGACTCAGGGTGAATGGTGAAGCCATTATGTCTGATTGTTTGTATGAATACGCTAAAGAGTATAAAGATTATCGGTACATGCCGCTTTCTTCAAAAAAAAAAAAATGTATGTGAAAATTGAAACAAAGAAATTTTTCTCTACAGTATCGTTGCAGTAGTGTGTTCTACTATTCAGCGAAGTAGGGGGCAGGCAATACAGTTCTGGCGTGATTTGAGAAAACACCGTTAACTGCAAAATGAACGAGAGCGAGAAAATCAACGAAAACTGTTCGAATCCTTATTCGCGTGTATGGCGGATTTTAATTTATTTTCTGCAGTTTTTGTTGTCATTCTTGGCTAATGTTCATATAAAGTTTTCATTCTTGTAAAAAATGGTTAAAAAATGTTAAATAATTATCTAAAATGCAGTTAACAGTGTTGATTAGGATACAGACATTCAGGAAATGCCGTAAGGGGCAGTTACGGTTTTCCTCGAATCACGGACCTCAGAAATTGGCCTGCCCCGATTTAAGAAAACGCCATTCACGGCATAAGAATTTTTCAGCTCAAAATAAAGGCAGTTACGGCGTTTTTTGAATTTCAGACCTTCCTTCTCTGGGTTCGATGATTCCGGAAAACACCGTATGCACCTACGGACCTCTTTGAAATCAAGAAGGCTCGAGATCACCGCCCGATAATTTAGTAAAGTCCGTATCTGCCCGTTGCAGCTTTTTCTCGAATTTTTCGGTGACGTATTCAGCTGTCCATGATGTGAGCCTGCAGTTCACGGTCAGTTACGGCCAGGGCCCCAAGCTGGTGTGTATTTCACGACGACAAAATTTTGGGTAAATAGTTCAAAGCCCTGTCGCAGAGGTGCTACATTCCTCATACACACAAAATTGTCACATAGGTTATAAATCACTCAAAATAATTATTAAATATATGTGTAATGGTGTTGAAGCAGTAAAAGTATTATTTTAAAACACATAATATTAATTTTGTATAAACTTAATGTTCAATTTAACCAACTATTCTCGGAAAGTTTAGAAATATTTCGTTAAAATAGCACTGACGTTATCATAACCCTTCATCCCTCGCATACATTTCAAAAAAGGGCTGCCGATTTCTCCTGTGAATTTATTAATTTTAATTTCATCACGAGTATGAATAAAGGAGTTAATAAAAACATATTCAATCAATATATTTGTTGGCGGTGTGGAAATAACAAGTAAGGATGTACATTTTATAAGATATACAATGTCAGTTCTCTAAAAATTAAATACTATATTTTAAGGAATTTTTATGGATATTAAAACAGTTGTAGAATAATGTTCTCTTATTAATTGTTAACAAGTAACATTAATGAATTCAGTGGAGAAATCGTCAGCCTTTTTGTAAAACGTATATGAGAGATATAGGGTTACGTTAACGCCAGTAATATTTTCGATCATTCTTTTTTTAATTTGGTCACAAGATTTAAAAAAATTAAAATATGTATTCAACAGATTTTTTAATTAAAAATTTTTGAAATGTACCTTTTGCTCTCCGTAACATGAAAAAACATATTTATTAATTATTTTTAATGGTTTATCACATTTGTGACAGTTTACAAAAAAAATAAAGAGGTTGTGTACGGCCTAGCTGGAGGCATCAATGACACAAGGTTTGTTTGTGTGTATGGCCAAATAGCGCCTCAGCGACAGGGCTTTGAAATATCTAACTAAAACTTTGTCACGGTGAAATACACACCAGCTTGGAGGCCCTGGTTACGGCTCTTTCCCAAATCACGACTCGCCAAATCTTGCAGTTAACTGTTTTTTCCAAATTTTATCAATAATTATGATTTTTTTTTAATTGAGCTTTATTCAAACCTTATATGGGCTTATGAAAGCTACATAGTATGATTGCACGAATTATAGAGCAGACAGAAAAAAATGAAGTGCAGATTTAAGTACATAGTTTTCGATAAAGACGAATTTAGATATCGAGGTTACATTCTTCCAGAAACGAAAATATGAGGAGGCAGGCAGAGATATTTGTTTCAGCGATAAACATTTCCTTACAGCAAGGCGCGTTTATTTTCGTTTTCTTTTTAGATTTTTGATTGGTTTGAGTCTTTGAGAGTCATAAGTAGGGCATTGCCGGACTACATGCTCAAGCCCTCTCTTTTATAGCCACATTTACATTTAGGATCATCGATGAAACCAAATGGAGAGAGCGAGCCTGCTAAATTCTAATGGTTAGCCCGGTAACGGTTAATATTCGTGATAAATTTTCCTTTAAAGTTTTTATTGGCGTACCACGGAGACTTGTAGTTCGAATTATATGAAGCAAAATAAGTAACACCTTTCACCGTGCCTGACTCTTCACTTGCGATACGAGTATTTACTATGGAATCTTCCTTAAAGTATTGGTAGAAATCGGTAAAAGATATTTTAGCAATATCACAGCTGTTCGAAGAAGTAGCAGCCTTGGCCAGAGCGTCAACCTCCTCATTTCCTCGGATCCCTCTGTGAGAAGGAATCCAATGAATAATAATATAAAAAACTCATTTTTCGATGTTTTGCAGTTAATGGTGTTTTCTTAAATCACGGCAGAGTTTTAGAGCTCGATTTTTTGTTTGAGCGAACCTAGAGAGAAAAGAAAAAAGTTACTGGTACTACTATAACCGACAGTGATTCATTTTAGGGGCGAACACACTGTATACAAAAACTATTGGTCCCTACCTAAATGAGTATGTGAATTCACAAAGGATATAAAGTTTGGCAACTTCCTCCTAAAGTAGTACCTTGTACCTTAAATGACAATATACGAGATCTCAGTATAAAAAGGCAGAATGTACATGAACGAACATGCAAGATATCAATTATCTGTGTCGTCAAATTTCCTCAGAAAAATAAGAAATTTATTCACATTGTACACAAATTTTGCAGGTTTTTAGAACTCATGAGCTGTCCGTAATAACTGGTTATGGAAGTCTAGTCTAGCGCTCTGTTTCGTTGACCCTGCGAGAGCTTGTATAGAATGAATTCAAATATTAATTTTTCAAACATATAAAGAAATATGACATGGAATTGCGCATCTTCTGTACCTCATGAAATAACAGTAACGCAGTAACATGTCCGTATGCACTAACAGGTCTCAGTAGAGATCTTAGTATTAGAGAGAGACTGTATATTAAATTGAAAAATAAATGCTTAGAATAAAATTATGCTTGCCAATTTTTAATAAGAGGTTTTTTGTTTAAAACAAAAGAACAAAAGGTGATTTTTTTATTTATGTCAACGGGAATGGACTCAAATAAATAATCTTGATTGGAGAATGGGGAGGAAGGATCAGGTTCCGATAGATTTGTAAGAAGCTCGATGGAAACAAAACTTTTGAGCTGATAAGCGTGAGACCTTTTATTTCCCGAGAATCAACGATATCTTCCAGTTCGCTAGACAATCACCCCATAAAAACCATAAAATCTCACACGTTTTCACCGTTTTCTATACTTACAGCGTCCTCTTGCCCTCCCAACTCTCGATCCTTACAGTTTCATCGTATTCATGACACTATCTTCTCCCCACAGCATGTGGGATGCACGAGTTGAAGGCTTGCATAGATATGGTTTAAGGTGAAAAAACGGGGTGGCAAAGAGGGAAGAGAAGAAATAAAAGTGTAAATAAAAATTAGTGGACACGTGTCTCACAAATCATTATGCATGCTGACGAGACTCATGGGACATTCCGAGCGTCCCGTATGGGATGTTTCTCTGCAGTATGATGTATACTCTACGCTTTAGTATTATTATATACATATATACATAACCTCAACTCCTCCCACTATTACTATATTTGTCCTACCGTTCCGCCACCTCAACCCCCTTCACGTTCCCTTTTCATCATCGCTCTTGTGCTTTCTCTCACTCTATGTTTACACATAACATAACCAGAATGCAACTACACGTGGAGTAGACGCACTGCATGACGTATTACCGAGAAGTGTATTGTAACTCTGAGCCATTACATTGGAACCAGAGTCCACCCGCAATAATGATGTCATTGCACAATCCTCAGTGCTTTCATGGGGCATCTGAACATGCTAATTACCACCGGTCCTCTTGAAACTTTTGCAAATAGTGGTTTATTTCTCTTCTAAAACTATTTATATAATATATTAACTGAAATTCCACTTGAAATCACTGCTTAGACAAGTTTGGCATCAATAGTGAGTAGTCAGTCACATATGTCAAAAAACAAACAGAATATTGTTTTTCTCGCGTCATTTAAAGATACGTTTTTGCACTTAGGTCTGTCAGTGATGTAGCATATTTCCTCATGACTTGCTAATGACGATGAAAATTAAATATGGCTAAATTCTAATTTGCAGAAGTTATCATATGAAACTCTTATACTTATAAAATTATAGGAAATATGCGTATGAAAATCGAGGCTATTGGTTTCTGTTGTAGATTCAACGAAATACCTTTTTCCATGCCACTTTAATTTTAATTTGTGGTGGTTTAGCATTAAATAATTTTTTGAAATCCAATTAAAATACCTAGCTTTAACAAATAAAACTACCTTTTCTATGTTTTATCTTATTTATATTGACTTCTGAAAAACGGTTGGGAGTATATTTTCTTCTGTTTTACCTTGATTACATTATTTTTTTAAGACGTTTAAAAATGTATGTGTTTTTCATTTTTTATGGTAGTACAAAAATTTCATCATAGATTTGTAAGTATCGTAAAAATGCATATATTGACTTACTGCAATACTTTTACGACACTTCCAACCCTCTATTTATAACTTGAACAACACATCTTTTTCTTTGTGTCAATGTAAATTATTTAATTTTGTCTCCGGTTGATATTTTGACGTTACATTCATCATAAAATGTATTTGTTTGACGAGAAACATCAATGGACCTACTGGCGAATCGAATTATAAAAAAACCTGTCGAGAAACTAATCACTTCATAGGAGTCTTTATTAATACTGATATTTTTTAAGGAAACATTTTTAAGAAAGGTGAGCTTTCCTAAGATGTCACAGAAAACTTTAAAAGCAATTATTTATAAACATACATACAAGTGTATTGAAATGCTAAAAACAGTTATCAAGTAAATTGATAGCTATAACCACGAGTTTTTATGTAGTTATCAACTGTTTGCAGCGATTTCATCTATGAATACCTAAGGCACTGGAATAGTTTTTCTAAAGTATTGATATTGCAATATATTGATAAAAAATAGGCTAACAAAATGTGTATCCAAAGACTGAAATTGGTCATCCCAAAGGATTTTTAAAACCTAAAAATGAATCCGTTGTTTACATTTTTCCTGTACGTTAGGATTTCAACGAATCCATACCTAAATTGAAAAAATGGCAATTCTCAGCCATTTTTTGAATAATGTATCACAAGCAGCGATATTTTTTTTAAATTACGCAATCGTTGAATACTTCGTTCTACCTTTCATTTATATTCTGGATCATCCTGAATCGATTTTTTTTCTCTGAGATATGGCACATTCACTATTTAAGTTTCAAACTAAAAAAAATAGAAAAAAGCCACGATTTTGAATTTTGAAATTTTGAGCTCAAATTCAGATCCATCGCACTGAAAAATCGCTGTTCGCAATAAATTGTTTCAAATATTATATTATAGGAAATTTATTATATTATAGGAAATTATAGGAACCTATATAGGAATTTTCATTAGCGAAACCCAAAATTAGAACAGGATTAATTGAGGATGACGATTAAAAATGTACTTTTTATTCTGAACAAAAATAAAAACTTATCAAAGATATATTGCGTTGCTAAATTGCAAGAAAATAAGTTTGTTTAGAAAAATTTAACCATGTCTGAGTAGATTATTCAAGAATTTCAAGGTTTTACTTTCATCGGTTTTTAAAAATCAGCTTTGGATAACGACTAAAGATCTATTTGATAACTTTAAAAAATAGTAAAATCTTTTTTTATATATATGGGGAGGCTAAATAAGAATAAAAAGTTATCACCTAGAAAACATATTCTGTTCTGATGAAATAAAGATTTTGTGGTGACGGTATCCCAGTGTAACAAATGATTCTTTGCTGAAAGGTCAATAAAAGAGGTATACGTTTCTTTATGAATAAACGATACTAATTTTTTAAAATTATATTTCTGATTGCAAGGCAAAAAGTAACATGAAAAAACCTTTGAAAGTAGCTTTTTGGGTTTTTAAAGGGGTTTTTTTTTATATAAGTGTCTTAGTATTTTACTATATTTAAAGGCTTTTAAAGGGCGAAAAAATTTAAGTTGGATTTTAATTACAAAGCTCACTTGTAATAAATTATTTTAATTTGATGTCAATATAGGAGCAATAAGAGGTTGTAATAAAGGAAACAAAAAAGAAGGTAACCTGACATGCGATTTGCACCGATTTTCGACTGCTTTGCCCAAAATCGTATACAATTAATTCAAGGTCTGCGCCAAATCTTCAGCAACACGTCATGTTAGAAGTGGAATTTTGTCTGATATTTAAATGTCGATTTTGATTCAAAAAATGTCTTTTTGCTCTTCTAAAAAATACCAATATTGTTGCTTATCTGGTTCTGTACTGCCGCCATTTAGATATTAATGAAAGGAATTTCATTTATTTGAAATTAACTTGAAGTAATCTAAAAAAATCCCATAAATAATCTTGCGATAAAAAAGTTTTGAAAAGACGACTGATAGTGAAATTTTAATCAATTGCATACTATCCAAGAATTTAGGAGATAGAACTATTTTCCGGACTCTGGCTATTGTAATTCTTGGCAAATAAGAGTGCGCCAACATAGCCTCCGCACCCACATACCCTCTTCTCCCCATGTATGCATTTGATAGTGTTGGAATAAGTTTCATTTCTTTTATGATCACAAAAGAATTGAAATTAAAAAACAAGACTTTATTAAAAATATAAAAGGGCAAGCATAATTATATAAAATCTTCAGTAGTAATGTCCTGTAATATTCGAACAACCTACTTTAATCCGTTACAGATCCCTTCTCTTTTACGAAAAAAATTATAGTTAAGCAACTGCGTTGTATTATACTGAACTTTACTCATTTATTTATAGGAATCATTATAAATATAATAAATCTTACTTATGCAATAAATGAAAAAATATGATTAAAAAATTACTTATACATATCTAATTTCTCTAATTTTAATCTTTTTGAATTCCTAGGACTATTTTTAAAATAACGTCTTTGCAAACTAAGAAGTGCGCAGTAAAATCTTTTACATGTGAATTTCAGAAAAGACAGCAGTTGATAAAGCTATAATCCGACGCATAAAAGGTGTAGAACCAAGTCTGTAGAGCCAGAGGTAGTTCCTTAAAATTTCCTGAAAGGACGTCAAAGACGGCAAAAAATGGGCTCCCAGTCCCTTATCAAATTTCAGTACTCTTGACGTAAACACGAGTGACACGGGGCCATGGGTTTCAAAAAGTTAACCAGCGACGGTTCTCCTGAGCGAAACGCCGCGTAATCTGGGCACGTAGGGATACCATCCAGGTGCCCCCCAGAGGGACGAGAAAGAATGAATCGCCCGGTACGACGCGACGTCCGGAAAAGCATGCTACACAGCCCTGCGGCAATCGTCTTTTCGTCTTTTTATCGAGCAAGGTACACGAATGGCGATGGGCTGCTAGAAGACCACGGTAAAATTATCATACTTATGCATACATAGGCGCCAACTGCAAATCTGCTTCAAGGCTCGAGCGACTCTTGAATATTTGCTGATACCGTTATAGGACACTTACGTAAAAAATGTTCAGTAAAATAAGCCGTTAGATAAATGTTCTTTAAGTTATAATTAATAGAAATATTAAGAAATATTTTCTTTAGATTTTTGTCAGAAAGATTACGTACCTACAAACATAAATGATATTAGACTGGCAGAAAACTATTTTTCTAAGAATGTTTTGTCATTGAATAAAAAAACATTATTGTTTAAGTATGAATTTCTATGACACTTAACTCAAATTTAAGTATTTTGCAACAACATTAGGTGCTCGTGTATAGTCTAACAGTAAACAAGTTGTATGCCAAATTTAATAACTTTACTTAAGATTAAGGCAGCAAAGCATTCACAAAACCATAAAATAAATTTAAAAAATTTCAAAGTTAGCTGAAAAATAGTTTACTTTTTATTGCTTTTCCCCTAACTTAATGATAACTACAAAACTTATAGAAATGACTTGACTATGGTGAGAACATATAAGGTTATAAACCGCAGTATGCATTTCGTGTTAATCGCGAAGTAGAATAACGAGACCTCACTCCTATCATGCCTTTCAAAATTTGCACGCATAGATTAACAATTAAATAGTCGGCATCGTTTGTAGCGTCTTGCATAAAGTCCTTGAAATACAGTTTTCTAAATGGTATTATATTTCTAATTAAAAGAATTCCAAATTGTACACTTTTCAATTAATTTTTGAAAATTAGACTAAAAAAGATTTCAAATTGTATAATTTCTAATCTAAAGCTTATAAAATGAAACAATTTTATTTTAAATCTAAGAATCGCGATTTTAAAAACTCGATCATTTAAAATTCAAAGGAATTAAAACTGTATTATTTCTAACTAAAGGCGTTCCAAATTTAAAAAATTCAGATTAATATTTTTTTTCAAATGGGTAATCTTATTATAAAGGTTTGAAATTGTGTCATTTCCAATTCAAAGTGTTTAAAATTGAACAATTTTAATTTGAATTGAAGAATCTTGAATCTGAATAATTTAAGATTAAAATGTTGAAAATAGCACAAGTTCAAAACGCTAAAAGAGAAATATTTTCAGATCAGGATTAAACTGTGTTATTGAAATTTTATTTTTTTGATTGAAGGCTTATATATGGTTGAAAATTGAACTGTATTTCAACCAGTTTCGTGGAAAATTAATTTTTTGCTAAAAGTGAATTTTTGTAAGGAAAATTTTTCTTCTGTCTTGAAGTTTCAATAATTTATATAAACTTTTATTTATTTTTTGAGTGAAAAATCATTGTTCTTTGCAAATTAGTCTATCAAA
Source organism: Belonocnema kinseyi (assembly GCF_010883055.1). Classification (NCBI taxonomy): domain Eukaryota; kingdom Metazoa; phylum Arthropoda; class Insecta; order Hymenoptera; family Cynipidae; genus Belonocnema; species Belonocnema kinseyi. Next base: position 58,106,493 of record NC_046659.1, read on the forward strand.
ATATAAACCATGGCACTTTTTCTTTGAGAATTTGTCTTTTTAGGGTGAATATTCAACTATTATGTTAAAAAGACATCTTTTATAGTAGAAAAACATTTTTTTTATTAAATAAATAAATATGAAAATTCTAAATTCGTATATGAAATGCTGTTTTATTCCGTTTATAAAATATTCTATATTAAAAAAAATTACCCGATTAAAATGCTGGTATTTGGATATTAATGATTTGAAGTCAAAAATTAGCCAAGGAAAAATGAGGAAATTTTGAAAATGTTCTCGGTTTCGCATTTTTCCACAAGAGGCGCTACGGGCGATGCAAGCTAAATCCGAATTCACGCGACCAAGTTTTTCGGTAGTGGAATCTCCTTATGCTACTTCGTGTTGTTAATGAAACCAGAATTATGCTTATTTTAGGGTACAGTAAAGACCCGTTTATTGCAAGGCTTCTGAAGTGAATGAGTCCCGTTTATGGCAGAATAAAGAGAAATTTCACTGGCTTCCACCACTTAATTGGAAAGCAGGCTGCCTTTCAGTGAGAACAGCTGATTGGTCCGCTCACTAGCTATGTGATCTTGCAATTGTTTCCACGCGCGCATGCTAGATAACGTTGAAATACGTAATGCAATCTTCAGTTTAAAATCAATCCAGTCCCGCCTTTTCAGCTATTGGTTTACCGAGAGATGTGAAAGTAAAGAGTGGGGGTAAGGTATCACGCGATATACGTGTCCCGAATCTGGCAATAGACGAGTCCTGCGATAAACGGGTCCTGCAATAAACGGATCTTTACTGTATTTGTATTTCGTTCAATACAAAGCAACTTACAGACTTTGAAGTGTCCCTCGATTTTGATATTTCGGCCGTTACGGTTACATTCATTCGTTTCTTTCCCCTACGTTAAAAACCTATTAGGAGTTAAAATTTAAGTTTTAGAAGTTATAATGGGAGAAACCAACTTAGAATATTTTGCGCAATTTGCTTGTTGAAGGAAATATAATTTCAAAAAAAAAACACATCGTCTGCATACAAAATTATAAAATCACTGTCACAATCATACTACTCCTTAAAATATAATGTAAGGTTTTCGAAAAGTTTGTAAATACTGCTCGTGGTTTTTATTTAGCCTTCTGACGCTAAGCTTTCCAGACAAATACGTTTTTACGGGTTTATACGAAATATAGTTTCTTCATAACGGCATAATGGGAAATTGACTGCTGACGCAGTACGGCGCCGGCACTGGCACCGTCGGCGCAATACTGACCGCCAGTACTAGCGAAATGCTGGCAGGACCTTGGGAAATTTATAACAAGAAGAGACCTGCATAAGATGTTTGAATTATAATATCGCTTAAAGGATAGATTAGCTTTATTTTGCGTATGAATTTTTATAAGCTTACTACGAATCCAACAAAAATGACGGTGGATGTAAGAATTTATGAAAACTCGAGTAAAATCTACGTCTTACTTTGAAAATATTGATATGAAATTCCACACAGGATCTTTAGAAATCTACACAATTCTGACGTTGCTGTTTTTGAGAGACGCTCCTTTTTTCCACCTTTTCTATCAGGAGCTCCAGAGAACCAGCAACTAACTTTTTTCAGGATTTCCGAGACTATATAATGTAATATATAATATTTAATATAATAA
>NC_046659.1:58108238-58116979 GCF_010883055.1 Belonocnema kinseyi
ATATGAATATATATTTTTGTTTTTTGATCTATCATTTTTTCCAGTATATCGGTACAGTAATTGAACTTCAATTCCCCCAGTACTGTTCCAGTACTCGTTCGCCAAGTCTTAGCTAGACGTTGGTATGACCAATCTACCCAGTACTGCGCTAGCACTAGTCCGCGAGGATTTGTCTGGGCGTTGGTAAGACCACTGGCTCAGTACTGCGCCAGATGCAAGTTACAGCTCAATGCAGGCATTTCCAATTGGGGGTCCACCGTACGAAAATAAAAATAAAAGAATCTAATTTATGTAATACAAAGTTGCTTATTCATAAATCTCAAATTACGTCATAGAAGAAAACTGTTATATATTCTTGGTTATAAATTGAAATAATAATGATAATAATAATATTTATTCTAGAGATCCTCTAGGGAGAGTTGAAACACGTTTTCCCTCCAATAGTCGCTGCTGTACCGGAAGTTTGATATTTTCATGGGGCGTAACAATTTATAACAGTTTTACGTTTTATTAATTCTTTTGTGTCTACAAATAAATTGACCCGGCTGAGGGAAAAACAAAAAGAGAAAAAAACAAAACATTACTGCTAAGCGTAACGAAATAATAGCACAACATTTCTCGTAATTAATTACCTAACCCTTAATTTCCTTTCAGATTTTTATTTCTCAATTTTTGTCCACCGAAAGTTAAGTGTTTTCAAATCAAAAAGATATTCGATAGATTGTCTTTTTTACATAATTAAATATTTTAATATTATTAATATGTATTTAAAGACAGTAGCTTTCGTATATTCAATTAAAAAATATCCTTAATATTCTTATTTATCTCATATGATAAGATTTGTAATTGTGTATCTACAAAAACTGTGTTGTTTATTTTTCTACTGAAAAGTGAACGATTCCAGACCCATAAGATAAAGTACACTTCAAAATGTTTTCTAAATCATAAAAGGAAAATAAATTCCATATTCGGCAAAAAAGCGATTAAGGAGTTAAAAGCACACAGAATATTATTTTTTAATTTTCATTATCTAACAGCAGATTCAATAGCATAATTTCTATAACCTATTCTCTTCTTTTTCTTAACGACAGTATAAGTAATACGTAATTTTTTCAGAAATATTGTAACTTGTGATTATTTATGAATAATTAGTACTTATTACAATCATAAAAACCATTCAAAAAATAGCAGATGATGTGAATAGTTATTTGAGAAGAAGTAAACGATCAAATAAAAATGATCATTCGCAGGATGGGATGCGTGATTAACATTTCGCAAACGAGGGTTGAATGTACCGGCCTAAACTGATATGACTCTCTCAAATTAGTGAGTGAGTGATTTGCATATGAAATTATCAATTCGAATTAATTATTATTACATACTATAAAGCCCTCTAACAATACTCGGTTAGTACACTACAACGTTTCTCTACATCGCGTAGGTGTATCCTAAATTTGGCTTGATAGATTTGAAAAAAGGAAATGTCGTGTAATAAAATCAACTATTATGAAAAAATCTTCGAATAAGGGTAAACCTTCAAAAATTTAAAAAAACTGTTAAAGAAAGTTTCCATTATTCAAATTTTGTTAAAATAGCTATTAGCGCTTTCGAGAAAGACTGACAAACGTAATTGTGTATTTTAGATAATGATCTGGAATAATAATATCCAAGAAAATACATCAAATTTCACTGTTATCTCTCATGAGTTTAAGTTATTTAGCAGGAAATTTGTGAATGAGATTTAAATGTACCCGTTCTGAAATTTAGGAAGGGCTCTAGTCGGGGCCAGTACTGAGAGCTACTACCAGCTACTGGCAGCCAGCACTTTTATATTAATGTTCCTGTTAATAGTGAATACATATATTTCATTCTTAAACATTATATTTCAAATAAAATTTCTAGCGTTACGGGGTATCGAACCTACATATATATATATACCTAAATCTATCGCCTAGCAGTCGGTTTACATGAATATCAATAAAATAATTTTTAAGTAAACAAATGTAACCGACTGAAATTTTCCTTCGTATAATATATATTAATATATATAATATATATTTTTGCACACTGAAACTTTCAAAAGCCTCAAAATTATATTTGAGGCAATATAAGGATTTAGGAGTTCTCTGGTCGGGGCCCGATTAGACACAGATAGATTTGCTATACCTATACGAAGCATAGAATTCTTCAGTAGAACCTGACAGGGCACCCATTATGTTTTTCCAGAATAGATATTCCGGTAGGGGCCCAACCAGTTTTTCCTAGACTAGATATTCTGACAGGGGCCCCATCAGAACCCAAAATTAAATAGGGAAAGATGGGGAAATTTCTGCACGGGTACATTTCAATGTATAAATTCTGTCGGATGTCTGCATTATTTGAATACGAGGTATATAATGCATTTACACATCAAGCACTGTTCACGCGTATTCGTATAAACAGTTATATGCCAGTCTCTAGAAAGACATGCCATTACACCGAAACAGCCTCTGAATACCAAATTCTTCCTTCAACGAGCGAATCCTCTAGGACTTGTTCGCACGTAAGTCTCACCTCTAGATCGATCCTCAACGTGAAAAGTATACTATTTCTTGAAAGGAGGAAATTTCAAAACTCACTCTATTCACACTTATGGAAGATATATAGAATAGATACTACTACAAGAAATTTCATAAAATATTGAAAATACTATCATAAAGAGGAAACCTTACAATTGGTCCTCTAACATTATGGAACTATTGAATTTATTCGATTTTATAGCATATTATACACTTTATTACGAAATATATGAATTTTGATTAAAATATTTTAAAGCTGACAAAATACACACATACACATACTATCTAGTTTTTCAACTCATGCGGGAACGGCGTTCATCCAAACGCACAAAGTAGTAGATTTATTGCCATCTCTATCACTCTTACGGCATTAGCCCTAATACTGCTCCACTGCTTCATCAAACGCTCCTTGGGAAATAAAGTCAATTGTCGAAAATGAGAAGTGCCGCATATACTGGAACTTTATATTCTGGACAATATTTATCTACCGCTCACTCGAAGCCTGACATAGCACTCCTTGACTTCGACAAACGAACCATGTTCATTATAAAATTTTTAGCACCAACCGTCAATAGCATCACAGCCAAGGAAAATTAAAAGAAAGAGAGAGATAAATCTCTTATACGGGAGTTGAGATGTTTATACCTGAAATATTCTGTTAGACTAGTCGTTCTGAGCATCGATGCTCTTGGAAGTGTAAACCTTTACTGGTTCATACTTAATAGCCTGTAAATCGCAGTTTTTTCTAGACTAGATATTCCGATAGGGGCCCGACCAGTTTTTTCTAGACTAGATATTCTGATAGGGGCCCCATCAGAACCCAACTTGTTTGTATAAGAAATTTTGCTCACACTTATGGTAGGTTTTGAACAATAAAAAGTTTTCATAATTACAAAAAAAATTTATTTTTGTACGCCAAGGTATAAATTTGAACTAAATTGATGCTAGAAGCAAAATTGAATCACTGTGGTGTGAGTTTTTTAATGGGTTACGATCATTTTACTTGTATCTCCTATAATTTTTGTATGCACTTTAACGAACTGAAAATAAACAGATGTTGTCCGGTTTTTTTACATTTCTCGTGAAATATTTATTTGTTTCTATACTTTAGATTACAATTCTAACCAAAGCATAGGTTAGTACAAGCGAAGCAATGTGAGAAATAGGAAAATGAAATCGGAGGCAAAAGTGCGAAAATTCGTAAATAGGATTAATTGTGTATAAAAAATGTTTTTGTCTCGAATTTAAAAAACCCTTTACTTTTGATACATTTATTGTGGGATTAAATTTTTTATTCAAAAAATATATGCACTGATCATTAAAGATTTAAATGAAACTTTCATAATTTACCATTATTGTTATATTTTCATATTACTTTATAAATTATATAATTGATAAAGTAATATGATTAATATAATATGATAAAGTATTGTGATTTATATCAATCATATTACTTTATTATTATTACCATCAATTATTTAAGTATAATTAGTTTCCAATCATAACATAGCTGCTTGGAACGTGGTTCACGATTTACATTTAAACAAAATGATATTTGTTGCTCAAATTTTTGTAAGCAGCAGGAAATATATAAGCACACAGAAATATCTTTCCCTAAAAAAATTTTTTTTTTTAATAATGCAATTTTATTAATTTTAGTGCATAAAATTCAATGTAGAACAGGGTTTCAGCGCCGGTTTTTAATTGATTATACTCATCAGTTACATTCAGAATGAACAAATCAAGTAAATTCCGTTGTTCAAATAAAATACATATTTTTAATTACTTTCAAACTTAAAAAATCCGACAGATTTAATAACTCTCGCATAAAAACGGAACATGGATACCAAATTTGGCAGGTTTCTGCTAACTATGTCGTACTCTTCTGAACTTTGATGAACAATGGCCATTCTCAAAAAAAAATTCCTCAGCAAGTAATTATATTCGAATAAAGTTCTAAATTGATCAACTTTAAAGAATTTCTGAAAATAAGAATTTTATTTAAGTAAAACTTTCTGTCAGTATGTATGTAATATTTCTTGATTATTTTCAATAGAAATATTCTTTTAAAAATAGGGAAAATATCTTTCTCTCTCTTGTTAATGTCTTGGACGTGACGGATTCAGACCAAGTGATTTGACGGATTTCGCGGTTTCATAACGGAAACCGATTACTCGGTGAATGCTTTTCAATTTCATAGATCATCGGGTTCTTATATCATTTACCGCGCGAAGATTCAGAGAATAAGAAGAAAGCTGAAAAGTGACGGCAACATTTTTTTACTGACGTTGCACTCCTTTCCTTAGAAGTTAGAAATAATTTATAAACTTGATTTTTCTCTGTTTATTTTTATTATGAAAATCATATTTTCTTGCTGCAATAAATTGAGGCAATACAGAAGTTTCTGAACTTTCAATTACATGGAAATCGGAATATACAATCGTATTTGTAGATTGAAACCTTTTTCAATTACGCGAATGTAAATTAAGTAACATTTTTCAGTAAATGAAAATATTGGACTTTCTATTTTAAAAACTTGACACTATCGTATATTCCCAGTCCAGTCTTGCCCCCGATGAGAATAATCAGTGCGGCAGAAGCCTGAAAGGATTTATAAAATGGTCAGTAGAAGGATTTAAAGTGTATGCGCTTCACCAATAATCGATATTACTGAAATCCTTTTATGATAAAGGTGAGCTCTAGGACTAATAGAGTGCAATATTTTTAATAGTATAAGGATAATTACATTTAATGAGATGTTTTTAATTATGGCTTCATTATCATTGTTTTCATAATTTTCTTGAGACAAGTATGATAAATTTGCATGTATACTAAATTTGTCATCAGAAAAATATTATCTTACGAAATCCATGAAGTTCTCCAACAATTTTCGTTTCTAAGATTTAACTTCTGAACTGATTTTCGACCTCGTTATCATAAATCCCTGCAAATTTGCTGCTGTATAATTCCATGCTCTGCACAAAGATCCTTTCCCTGTGGTCACAAAACTACGAACATCCCAAGAACGTTCTCAGGACGTTCCTAGGACGTCCTATGTCAGCCAATCAACGTCCCTAACACGTCCAATGTCCTAAAGATACCTAAAGACGTCTTAAAGATATGGACGCTTTTGGGACATCTCTCGTACTGACATTATACGTTTTAAGACCATCTCTGGAATGTCCAAAAGACATGTTATAAAATACGTATTAGAGATGTCCCAAATACAACTCTAGGACATCCTTAATTTTTTTTCCCACTGGGTTACCTACTTCTTACGTCAACGCGACGGTAGTTGTTAAACGATTTTTTTTTAAAAACGTAATTATACTGAAGAATGAATAAAATAGCTTGACTTCTTGTAGCAACGTTAGGTGCAGGAGGCTTGTCTTATTATTTTCAGCTTTAGTAATTACTTCCCTTTCGTTTTACACATCTCGGGGTGCGCCATTAGTCTTACACGAGGAAGAGCTCGAAGAAATATCTTGCGTGGATTAGAGATCTAGCGAATGTAGAGGGATGCTCTGACTTTCTACGTTCAAAATAAAGATGGTGAAGATATACTATATCCAAGTCAAAATTTTAATAAAAAATAAAAGAAATTAATTATTGTAACAAATCTATTTAATAGCCGCTAAAGTCAGAGGACTCTTAAATGTCAGACAAATTTGTAATCAATTAATTTAGTTTCAAAATGCATAATTAGTTTCTTCTAAGTGCCCGAAAATTACGAAGATAGTCCTTTCAGAAACTAAAAAGAAATAATATGTTATACGACCATGCAGACCGAAAAAACTAACATTAGGGAAAAAAATTCTTTTCACTGTTTTCTTTTTACTACTCTTCTTACTCTCTTATTTGAAAAAATTATTATTACTCTTGTTTTCTTCATCTTTGTTTAAATGAAATCCAGAATATTTGAATTTGTCATTCTAATGGAGAAAGCTTATTTATAGTGACTATTTCTAATACAATTTTATGAGAAATTGTAGTGATGAGTGTTTGTCTCAGTTACACTTTCCTGTTACGACGTTAACTTGAAGATAGTTGTCGAGAAAATGATCAAATTTTTAAAGCTTATTCATGGAAGACATTGTCATTTATAATATTTAAAGAAAAAACAAACTACAAATCGTCAAACAATAAACTACAAATGCGTCTCAGTTGTTTTATCTAATTGTTGTTTAATCTAATTTTTTTTTAAATCAACTGTTTTTCGTCCACTCGATAGGCCGAAAAAATGAGCAATTTTCATGCAGGTGTTGGGAAAAATCTGTTTTTTTTTATTACAGTAGAGCTTTTTTCATTGACATAATTTAAATTGTATTCAAGAATAGAAAAGATGAGTGTTTGATTCGCGATGTACTGATTGATCTTTTTGTAGTTTTCTAGTTTTATGGTAGACACCTCTAATATTCCAAAATGAATTTGTAATTATTTATAAAGAAAAATGATTGGAGAAAATATAGCCAATTTTCTACATGATAGCTGCATGAATTTAATAATAATTTATTAACTCATACATGCTATATGATAGTGCAAAAAGAACTAATCATAAATTTTGTTTTTGTTTCAAGTGAGTATTTGAATACGATCATTTTGATTTGGAGTTATGTAAGAAAGATTTTTCAATGAATCCATTGACATATAATATTAACATACATTTCATTGCAGAATGAGCGAATTTTATTTATTTGATATCTTTAAAAAAACTGTTTTTCCGTAAGACTTTTTTCATTAGCATACTTTAAACTTGATTGAATAATAAAGGAGACACCTCTTCTGAGAAGAATTTATTTTAGTACTCACTCCTATTTTTATATTTTCACTTCCTCTGTGAGGAAAAAATAGGGTGACGGTACATAGAAAGCTGCCCCTGCTAAGATGAGTCTCCCTGAATATTTTCATATAAACATATTCATAAACTACTCATGTAAAATATTCAGCAATCTTATGCTTAGTTACAAAATTGTTTCTTCAGCAATGCAACTAAGTTAACAACAATAGAAAGAAAACATTATTTTAGCAGTTTCGATTATGAATTCCTACCTATATATGTGAGAACTCTCAAATCAATAGTTTCTGTTTATTTAAAACTCTAAGTAGTTATTACATAATCTAAATAATTTGCAAGACTTGTAAGTCATTGAGTAAATTTTATTTATTTTTATTTTGTTTAAAACGCAGTGGGAACAATGTAGAAGATGCGTGATTCCTAAGACGAGTTAGTTATTTCACCTTTGAAGGATGTTTAAAAAAAATAATTTCAAATCGTTTATCATTATGAGACAACATTTCCTAACCTTAACTTTTTATAAATTTCTACTTCTTTTTGCCTTTTTTAATGCTCACTTCATCATTTTTTTATAACAAATTTTGTTCATATAGTGCTATATCCAAGAACATCAATACTTAAACAATACACTGCAAATAAAATGTAGCAATATTAAGTACTTAATAAAATTATCCTTATGACTTCTAAAAGAGGCCCGTCTTAGGCAACCAGATACCTATAATGGGCATATTTTTGCAAAGTCAACATTTATTGCCATCTATAATCATTTTTTGGAGCTATTGTACATACAAGCTTTATAAAATAAACTACAAACCTTAATGTTAGAAATTATTTCCAACAGATTATTTCCAACAAATTATTTGACCTTAATACCATTTTGTCGATTACTAACTTTTTTAAATTAACGTCAATCAGCTCATATGTTAACTCTCCAATCCTGAATCGTTAATAAGAATTCTTGTTTCTTGCTCGCAAGTTTGAGCGCGCCTAGGGCGTGCATAGACTTTTTAAAACTAAAGGTGAAAGCATTGACAAGAATAATTTGGCGATTCTGAATTCTCTTTTGTAAAAGCTTCTTCGGCCTTGACAAACACACTCTCATTACGTATCTCGTGCCTCGCACTCGAATTTATCCCTGAAACTTTTTATCATCCTATAAATGTATATTATTCTAACTCATAACTTACATTTGTGTTAAAACAGACGTACTTTCATTGTCCCGTTTGAAAAAATGCGAATTCTGTGAAAAAAAGTTGTTAAACATTTTATTGTAACTTTGATCGTTTTTCCATGAACTGAATTTGCTCATTTCTAATATTTTTTTATGATTTGAACTTTACACATACGGTCCACTGAGCAGCCTTACCGTTTTTTAACTTCTAATTTAT
>NC_046659.1:58117079-58129444 GCF_010883055.1 Belonocnema kinseyi
TACGAATAAGTATTTTTGAATATATTTTACTTACAGTGCTTAATAAGCTAATCCCTCTGTAATTATTGCATTCGCTTTTATCTCCCTTTCTCTTGTATATTGATATATATATTTTGGAAAATGCATTTATATATTTGAAAATCTTTGAAATACTGTGAAATGGTTGCATGAAAAAATGTAATTTTTGGACTTTCCATTATTTTATATGATGTGAAAATTATAATATTTTATTTTTCAAGAGAATTAGAAAAGTTGTTATAATAATCTTGTAGGGCATTTAGAAATCAAACTTTTTCTTTTCTTGCCTTTTTCCATTTCGTCCGTTATTTGGCTTAAAAGGTTAATTTTTGTGTGTTTTTTGGTATTTTGTAAATACTTTATCTCTGGTAATTTTTGGATTTATGGAAAAAGTGATCAGGATCAATTGTTCAACTTATTGAATACCAGAAACATTCGTACGGAAAATTTTGGAATTTTAAAAAAAGTGGTCTCTAAAATATTCAAAATGCTCTCACTGTTTGAATTTTATATCCAAAATGGCTGGCTAACGAACTTGACCTGTAGATTAGGACACTAAAAGAGTGTACCACAGGCGAATCTGATAGAATCATTTTTTAAAAAGTTATCGTGCTTATAGACAGACAGGCATACAGACAGACCGACAGACAGACACATTCGTAAAAACCTGTTTTTCGAATTTACACAAATCTTACTTGACCTTTAGTATAGGACACTAAATAAGTGTACTGAAGGCTATTCTAATTGATTTATTTTTTTCAAAAGTTATCGTGTTCACAGACAGATATACAGGCATACAGGCAGGCTGATAGACATAGAGACAAAAGCATTCGTAAAAACCTGTTTTTCAGATTCAGGCGGTATTAAAATGTGGACATTTGATAAAAACTGGAGGGTGGGGGGGGGGTCAAATTTTAAACAAATCTAATACCTTCTCTGATATGATAATCTAATAAACTTCAATATTTAGTATTTTTCATTATCGTTGGAACCTAATCACCTTTTTACATAGCAAAGTGTGTTATGCATTAAGCTAGTTATTATATATCCCTGCATGCATGTTCAATGCTTATACAAAAACATATAATCAATTGAAACTCATAACTTTTTCCTGAAATAAATGATAAATGCATGCTGTTTTGCAATTCGTCATTTGACGCAACAAAAGGTCTGAAACAAAGATTCGAAATATAATAGAATTCGAAATTGTCTCGGAATTAAACAACAACCTTGAACTAATATTAACTTAACTAAAAAATATTACTGTTATTAAATATTTTGCAGCACTCTTCATAATTTTACATAAACGTAGGGCAGGTGATTAATTTTTTTATACATATATTTAGGATCATGACAATCACATTATGGAATTTTTTTATTTTGCACTATGGGTACTGCTTAGTCAAGTTTCCTGTTTAAGAAATATTGCATTTTCCTTACAAGAGAAATTTTTATTAATTTCCCGTTGACTGACAGAATAATCTACGCGCAAACCGAAGCGAAACAATTCAATGCCCTATGTCGCTATGCATTACCTATTTACGTATCGCCCCGCCGTCTCCACGTTCACATCCCAATCATTCATTCTGTCCTTTTATTAATTTTACACTTATGGTACCTGAACATTTTCACAAAGACGTTGAGTAGAGAATGTAGCACAAGGTTTAGAAAAAGTTCATGATAAAAGGATTTTATATCAATTTCTCAACTAAACAATTTGTCTGACATGGAACAAAATTCTATGTGAATGGTTTAATATTTAAGATACCTATTTATTACTGTTTATTGCTACCTCATACAGGATGCTTCGTAAATATGAAAACTTTTAAACCTAATTTTTAGAAGTGAGTAGGAATCCCTTATGCACTTAGTAAATGGCTGTCTATAGCGCAAAAGATATTATTTTTCCCGAACTCATTTGGAACATGAAAATGTTTTCACATGTATAATGCGAGGAAAAATAGTGAAAGCCCTGAGAAAAATGCTCATCATAGCTCAATGTTCATCAAAAATTATTTCAAATTTCAGGTTGATTGATTAAATATCTTGAAAATAACGGAATATCAATTTAAAAAATTCGCAATTTTCGCAAAAGTATTGGCAGAAAAGCAAATTTTTCAATTTGTTTAACATATTTTAAAGAGAAAAAATTATTCATTTTTCTAATCCTCTAGTATTTTGAGGTCATGCAGTGCGCTGAGACTGATTTATTTATCTAAACTTTTAAGGGGAAGAAAATAAATTAAACTATAAAAAATCTGCCCGCTGCGCGGTCACATTCTCATCGCGCGCGGCACGCTTGGCTCGCAAGTTTTAGCGCGCCTCGAGCGCGCGATTGTTGTTTCTCGCGCTTCGCGCTCAATGAAGTATTTATCTCGTGTTTCGCGCTCGATTTTGAATTTACTTTTCGCTACACCCTCGTACTTTGTATTTTTCTCTCATTTGTGCATTCACATATTCGCGCTCGGTCTTTGCATTTCTCCCACATTCGTGCACAGGCCTTTCAAAATTAAAGATCAACGAATCAACAACTGCAGTTTTGCGATTGTGAACTCTGTTTTGTTAACGCTCTTTCAACTTTAGCGAACACATTTGCATCATGCATCTCGTACTTCGCACTCAATTTTGCCCGAAATATCAAATTGTCCTTAGTCTCATTCTTACTGCCTTGTTTTTATTTATTTTATATTTTTTTCTTGTTTTTATGATTTAAAAAATAACTACGCTTCCTATCAAAAAAATGTTCGTACACAATTGGTACATCTTTTTTGGTTGAATAAATTTCGTCTCATTTATTCTCATAGCTCGTATCGTTGTACTCAAATACAATTTTTTTATTTTTAATGTTGTTTTTCAAAAGTAAAACAAATACTACATATCCTACAAAAAAGCAATGCCTGAAAAATTTTCTATTCTTTTTTAAGTGCACAATTTTTGTTCTATTTTTTGTTAGAAAATTTAAAAAAGTTGTTTAGACCATCTTGAAGGTCCTTGAAAAAGTAACGTTTTTCTTCTCTTGACTTCTCCCATATCACGCTTTGTTTAGCTTCAAATGTTAATGTTCGTTTGGTTTTCTGGATTTTGATTTGATTCCCGCCTCGCACTCCCGCTGTATCTCTTGGTGGTTCGGAACCCACCTTAAACTGTAGGTCCCCCTCCCACAACCAAGTAAGTGTGCGGGGGCGTGTAAAGGAATAGGGAAGTAGGTACGAGAAAAATGTAACGTTTCTTCAAAAAAAGCTGGCTAACGAACTCGTCCTTTCTTTTCACATACATCTAAAGTGTGCCAAAGGGAAATCCAATCGAATAATTCCTTCTAGTGTTACCGTGTTTACAGACTACAGCGACAAAGACAACGACGATAAGGACGACAGACAGATACCAATGTAAAAACTATTTTTTCTGTCCCAAGGGGTCTCAAAACGTCGACATTTGATGGAATCCGCGAAAGTCATTTTCTACATAAAATCAATACCTTCTCATTAGGACGAGAATGTAAAAAGTAAGTAAAGTGGATAAAGACTAAAGTCAGAAGCTTATTTCTAATACTATGCATATGGAAGAGTAAGTCCTATTCTGAGTGGGTGGGTAAAATAAATGTTAAAGAATATGAAGCAGGGTGCATCGCTCCTGGGGACAGCGACCGGTTTGTCGCAGAACCTTTGTACGGAAAAACCAGTCAGGTCTGAGCCAGCGCGAGGCTCGTTTCCATGGTCAGGGTATGGTGCAGGGAGAAGTTGCTTGGATTAAACCCCGGGAGCATTTTACTGAATTGTTTTAGTTTCGACTATTAACATTTTTATTTTTCACAATAAGAAAGTACAAAAATGTGTGCATAGTTTGTTTTTGTCTGTAATCAGGGATCTATTTCTACGGGTCACCTTTACCCTGTATAGTTTAATATATATTACTGTTACATTAATAGTAATAATGTGTGTATGCTTATTTATTAATAACTTTTGAGGCATATATTAATATATTCAACGATAAAAACCCTATGAGTGAAAGACACTGATTTAGTCTCAATTTGGTAAGTTTAATAGTAAAGACGGTCAAGACTGGCTTGCGCTCATCACATTGCAGTTTAAAAGCGTCAATCATTTTTTTGATGAATCTGGTAAGGGGCTTCGCGAGGATTGTTTCGCGCCATGGCCCCCACAAAAGAAAGACTTGCCTGACTGCAGTCAGGGTGCCTGGAACCATGTTGGCCCCACGGCTGATCAGCTACTTTGTTACAATATGAATCTTTAACCTAATAATCAGTTTACAATGAAGAAGAATTAAGAAAAATTTCTTCAGCACTTTTGAAATTTGACTTGAATAAACGTGTAAAATTTACGCTTATTAGAGTAAAAAAAAGTCTGAGGGGGGGGGGGGCAAAATGTTCAAATCAGCGAGCCTTGTCGAGATGTGGATGTCATGGTTTGCGCTCATCAGGAAACATTTTACAAAACTGAGTCGAACACTCAAATTCCCCTTGTACGTTTTAAATCACAAGAGAGACTTAAACATTTTGACGGAGATGCACAGCTTAAAATTCTAATTCTTCTAACAGCTGAGGTTAGGATGCACAGCCGAAGAAAGAAAAAAGAGTTTTGGAGATCAGCTGAGAATAATTGACAATTATTAATAAACTCAGAAGAACTAATTTTTAAGTATAAAATTTATTTGTTTGAATAAATTAAATCTATTGAACCATATAACACTTCTATGACTCGTGAACAATATAAATAACCAAATAATTAGTTAAAATACATACTAAATATTTATCTAAATATAATTATATTATATTATTAGAATATATTCTAAATATTTACCCGCTCAGACTCCATAAAGAGTAAATGTTCCTATGATCGGACAACTTTTGGAAGGCCTGACTTTTCTACAAAGCCATTGATGCACCTGACACAACTCTATACATTGATATCTATCTCTCAATTTCCCTCCGGGAAGTGCGACTGCATGAGAACTTTCCCCACCTACATACTACTCTATTAATGTACATTGTACTCTGAATCCTGCTAACATATATCGACAGACATTCATTCGAAGTTTCCTATAATTAACGACATTCAATTCTAACCTAGCGGTACCCACACCTGAAAATCAAACTTCAAAACCAGAGACTGATTTACGTATTCATTTAATCTAAGTTCAATTCAAACAATTCATTATGCTGAATTCGACGAAAAGCTGACAAGAAATAAGCTTTCAATTTCAAAATTTGTATGGTTTATCCGAATACATAAAGCATATTGGAACTATTAGTTTCAGTTTAAATATAATTATTTTTAAATACGTTATTGCACAAAAATAACCTTCTAACTGGAATTGGCAGATATCGATTTCTTCTGGTTACATCTTTACATTTGTGAGATATTTAAAAGTTTAATTTTTAAAAATGGTGTATCTAAATCATTTTTATGTGTGCGATTCGCCACACTTTTAAATAAATGCTGTAGTTTCCGAGATAAAATCAAAAATATTTAAACTAGTTATTTCAACATCTCTTTTATTCCACTAATCTTCAGGTGGAATTCAATACAACTGAAAGTAATTCGAGTAGATATAAAATGATTTTAACCAAATGGAATCTTTAATATTATAATTAAATGAGATTCAAGATATATAATTGATAAAGGTTTGATGGGCTTAAATGAAATTAAGTAGTTTTTAATGAAATTTAATGATAAAATAAGAAATTCAACCTATTTTAATATAACGAAATGAAATTTAAAGGTGCAAATATTAGTAAATTTAGAGCAAGCTAACGCAATTTGATGTGCATTCAAGAGAATGCAACTGAACTTATTTGACCAAAAGATTCTCATAAAATGATTTAATGAAAATTAACGAATTTAATAGAGTTCAATTGATATACGTGGACTTTAATGAAATTCGACTACATTGAGAAGAATTCAACTGTATTTGAGAAAATTCATCAATTTTAATAAATTTCAATAAAGTTTAACGCAATCAGAATTCAGCAGATATGAACGAAAAATGCGTTATTACTAACTTGTCCGAAGCCACTAATTTAAAATAAAAAATAATAGCACAGAAAAAATGCGTGATACACTTTAAAACATATCAAAGTGTTTCTCTATAATTTCTTGTTTAAGAAAATATCTCACAAATGACAGGTTTTGAAATGACAAATAAATGTGATAATTTGAATTAATCAATAGAAAATGAACTTTCTTTTTGGTAAACGTTTAATAAATTACAAAAAAAAACTGTATCAGACATTTTTCACTACTATTATTATCAACTAAGTTATGATAAAAAGAAGAAACTGTAGCTCTAAATTAATAATGAAATGGCTCCAAAAACTTGCACTCTCGAACTAAAGCTTGGCGCAGTATGCAGTACCCCGAACACTATTGAAAGCCCAAACTATAGCAAAATGCAAGAGATGGTCCTTTTCTCTCCGGCGAAGTGACCCATTAATGTTGTGACGAGACGCGTTACTTCCAAATCTTTCTATTAATATGATTGAATGTAATAAAAGATTACAATCTCGATAAAAGATGTAAAAGTGCTTTGAAATTTTAGACTAACAATGAGAGAGGAAGACAAATCACGAAAAAAAGGAATAGACAGACTGGAAGAAAGGCAGACAGAAAGATAGAGAATTATATATATATATATATATATGCTGAAGGGCTGGGTTGAGGGTAAAGGTGCTGGAGGTGAGTCAGAACAGAGGCATTGTCGCATTAACATTCCTTTCGTGTGAAGAGGGTGTAGAGCGGGAGTGGAGCGGTTAGGGTGGGATTTGATTACGGAGGGCTGGTTGGTAGTAGCCTGTGAGGCTGAATTTGGGGTGGTTGAAAGTTTAGAAGAAGGAGATAAAGGAGAAAAAGAAGGAGTGAGAAGGAAGGGTTCGAAATCGAAGGAACCAGACAAGGAGAGACGTCGTTTCTGGATGCGTTGTAGGGTACACGAATTAGACCGAGTCCTCTAGCATTCAGGGTAGCCTCAGATAAAAACCGTTTCTCGTAACGACGATTTCAAAAGCGCAAGGACAGGGGTACACGAATAAGAGCAGTGTCTCCCAGCCTTCAGATATCACAGCAATTCGTACATGTATTGCTTTCAAATTTTTCTCTGTTTTTACTGCCATATACTTTACAATGACAATGAAAGAGTAGCAATGCGGATAATTAGGATTCATTCGGATTATTATTTGAAAGATGAATGTACCTACATTTTTTCTGTTTAACTTTTTACACAAAAAATCAGGACGAAGAACCATATATGATTCTTTTATATCTAAGTGCTGATAAAGTAACACTGTTAATGACTTCATTCCAAATGAACCCACTGTATTTAGAATGAAATTATAATTATTCATAAATTCACAGTAACTGGATTTAATTATTTCGCGAGCTTCTGGTGAATTTACAGTTTAAGGATTTTATTAATATGCTATGAATGTATTAAACCCCCAGGTATTAAATTACGTGGTGGTCGACCGAGGGCACCAGGATCGTTGACTTACCATTTTCAGTCATTTTGGCTTTTGAAATAATCTAAAATTTTAAAAAGTTCTCGTAGAATACATGCTAAGATACCTGGTGCTCGACCCGGTGCACCCAGATCATTAAATCACCATTTTCAGTAATTTTGGCTGTTGGTAATTTCGCTGTGTACAATTTTCGTCTTACAAACATGTATTGGAATGCCGGATAATAATTTCACGATTTATTACACTTACAATACATGCATTGCAATTTCGTCATTCCAATACCATGGTTGCAATTATACATTACGATTGTATTGGGGGCCATCCATATACCACTTGGACACTTTAGGGGGGGAGGGGGTATGGCAAAATTCCACGCTTGTCCACGAGAGGGTCCGGGGGGGGGGGTCGAGCTAGAATCCACGTTGACACACATTTCCCTAAATCTGTGGAAAATATACTGAAATGAGACAAGGTATACTTTTTTTTACTGTTTTTTTCACGACTTTTTCTTTCAAATTCAAATTATGTTTAAGCTCACGTTCCTAAGCTAATTCGAATTTTTTCAGCCAATTCATCGCTCCTTTTGGACTTCTTATAGTCCGGGAGCTTTCGACATTTCTATGGACGTCATTTTAGTACTCACTAAAATATCAGATTCTTTTGTTTTCTTAGTCAACAGTTCGAGATTCGTTGACTGACTAACAGCTGTTGGTGTATTTTGCAACAATTTATCGTTAAACTCGTCAAAAATTCGAGTGAAAAAACGTCATTTTAGTACTCTTGAAACCCACGGGGAATGATTGTTTAGATGCTGAAAACTAAAAATAGGTTTGACTGGCAGCTACTGAGTGGTGCCAAAGTTAACTGGCTGACTGTCAAACATGTGAAAAATTCGAGAGAAAGAACGTGATTTTAGTACTCTTCAAACACACGGGAAATGATTGTTTGGATGCTAAAAACTAACAATAAGTTTGACTGGCATCTCCTTAGTGGTGCCAAAGTTAACTGGGAAACTGTCAAACATGTAAAAAATTCAAGTGAAAAACGTCATTTTAGTACTCTTCAAACCCACGGGGAATGATTGCTTGGATGCGTAAAACTAAGAATAAGTTTGACTGGCAGCTCCTGAGTGGTGCCAAAGTTAACTGGGAAACTGTGAAACATGTCAAAAATTCTAGTGAAAAAAGGTCATTTTAGTACTCTTCAAACCCATTGAGGATGATTGTTTTGGTGCAAACAACTAACAAAGAATTTAAATACCAGCTCCTGCGTGGTGCCAAAGTTAAGTGGCAAATTGTCAAACATGTAAAAAATTCGAGTGAAAAAACGTCATATTAGTAATCTTCATACCCATGGGGAATGATTGTTTGGATGCTAAAAACTAACAATAAGTTTGACTGGCAGCTCCTGAGTGGTGCCAAAGTTAACTGGGAAACTGTCAAGCATGTCAAAAATTCTAGTGAAAAAACGTCATTTTAGTACTCTTCAAACCCATTGAGGATGATTGTTTTGGTGCAAACAACTAAAAAAGAATTTGACTGGCAGCTCCTGAGTGGTGCAAAAGTTAACTGGCAAACTGTCAAACATGTAAAAAATTCGAGTGAAAAAACGACATTTTAGTACTCTTCAAACCCATTTCGGATGATTGTTTTGGTACAAACAACTAACAAAGAATTTGACTATTAGTTCCTGAGTGGTGCTAAAGTCAACTGGGAATCTGTCAAACATGTCAAAAATCGAGTGAAAAAACGTCATTTTAGTACTCTTCAAACCCATTGAGGATGATTGTTTTGATGCAAACAACTAACAAAGAATTTGACTGGCAGCTTCTGAGTAGTGCCTAAGTTGACTGACATTTTAATCAGCAACCGGATGAAAGTTTTGTCCTTTTCATTAACTCAACTTTGGCACCATTCAGGAGCTGCCAGTCAAACTTCTTGGTAGTTGTTTACACCTGAAAAATCATCCCCAATGGGTTTGAAGAGTACTAAAATTACTTTTTTTCATTTGAATTTCCGACCAGTTTAACGATAAATTGTTGTGAAATGCACCAACAGCTCTTAGCCAGTCAACGAGTTTCGAACTGTTGACATATGAAAACAAAAGAATCTGAAATTTTAGTGAGTACTCAAATGACGTCCATGGAATTGTTGCGACCTCCCGGACATTTTGAAGACTAATAATATATATATATATATTTTCATAAAATACGTCCACGTGGACAAAGTACGGGGGGGGGTATTTGTCCAAATTCCACGCCTGTCCACGAGGGGGGGAGGTGAGGTCAAAAAGTGGTGAAAAATTGTCCACGTGGTATATGGATGGCCCCTTGTAAAATTCTGGTAGATGTGTGGTAGAACTCCAAACATTTTTAACAGTGTACCTGTACATTAAAAAATTGAGACCCCTAAAAAATTTTCAAAAATAAATATTTTGATTCAATAAAATATACTGTTTTACTTGGTATTTCTGACGAAATGTAGGAAAATCGTGTTTAATAATTGCTCTCCATTAGGGTAAGTCGGCAGAATATGTTTGTTAATCTCAAGTCAAAACAGAGATTAAAATTTTTGCAGTTTTACTAGTAGTTTACTTTAAGAATTAGAGTATGGTAATGATAAAAACAAAAATTTTAGTTTCACTGAGTTATGACCGGAACTATATCTAGAATGCTTTTAGTAAAGTGAAAAATCAGAGATATAATTGTTTAACGGCATTAAAGTGTGTTCCCAGTTATATGATCCACAACTTTTTTATGACAAAAATTTGTTATAAAGCTTAAAAAAAATTAAAACAAATAACTATTAAATCTCTTGTTTTGACTTTTCTAAAAAAAACTTCATGTATAGTTTCAAATATATGTCAGTAAAAACTGAAAACTTTGAGTTTTTTCATTGCATTTTGGAACTCTTATTTTAAAAAAATACTTATGTTATTGTTAAAGCTTTTAAAGTATTTTTCTTGGTTTTATAAACCTTTTAAAAATCATGAATGGTTCATTTGAAACATGTATCAGCAGTTTGAGTAAAATTATTTATTTTTTAACACTTGTGTTTATCTGCATCATTTAGAATATATTTACAATGCTATGCACTACAAATTCTCGAAGATATATAAGAATCATTACAAATAGTGAATGCATCAGGAATAAAATGAATTTCACTTTCTTTGCGATTTTAAATTATAATATATGACAGCCGTATTTTTTCCATCAGACTTAATTTTTCTAAGAAATAACAGAGGGAATTAAGGGAATGGGGAAAGTTCTGATTCACAAACATTATTACTCACGGTTACATGCATATTATATTCAGGAAATCTGTTATTAGAGAATTTATGTTATCCTTCTAAAATTCTTGAAAATGAAAAAGCAGATAGAAACGCTTCGTTCTCGATTTGGGTGTAAATATAAACTTGAAAATATAGATAAATGGCCAATTTTTGTCACACACCTTTAACGATTTATAATTCCGGATATAAATGATTAATCTTGATTATAATTTTTAAACAATTAAAAGCTCTATCAAAGCTCACCACATTCTCTCCATAAAGTTGATAGAGAGATAGAAACCGTCACTTACAATGATTTTAAAATGTTATATTTTGTAATATACACATGCAAATCTCCACACGGAAAAAATATCCATTAAATTTTATAGAACTAATTCTATACTAGAGAATACGATGGGTAGTTTCTGATTTAGTTTTACAAGATGTTGAAAAAAGAGCTTTACAATTGTCAGATTTCACACCTATTTTGTACAAACGATAAGTCGACGACATTTTAGCCATTATTCCCACAGATAAAATTCAAGTTTTCCTAAATGCATTTAATAGTATTGAAGATTGTATAAATTTAACTTATGAATGTGAGATTAATAATGTTATTGACTATCTTGATTTAAAAATTATAAAAACTCCAAATGGTGATTTATTAACCAATTGGTATAAAAAACCTTCTTGGTCTGGTAGATACTTAAACTATAATTCACATAATTTATTGAGGCATAAAATCGGTTTAATTAAGGGTTTAGTAAATAGATGTGTAAAATTATCTAACATTAAATTTAGAAAAGAAAATTTAAATCTATTAAAAACAACTTTAGTACAGAATAACTATCCTCTTGAGTTTGTAAATGACATCATTAAGGAACGCATTCATGAGATTTACAATAACAGTAATAAAACTAACAAGAAAAGAAATTGGAGTAATACTTACAATAGATTTAATTTAAATGTTACTTTGCCTTACATTCAGGGCCTATCAGAAAGATTAAGAAATTCACTTAAAAATTTAATATCAATGTTTATTTTAAAAACACTAATACGTTAGATAATTATTTGTTAAAAAGAAAGGAAGTCGATTTCATTGAAAATTTATCTGATGTTATTTATTTAATTGAATGTAAATGTTGTAATAAAACTTATATAGGTGAAACTGGCAGAAGATTAAAAACTAGAATTGCTAAACACAAAAGAGATTGTGAAGTTGGAAATTTTAACACAGGTCTGTTGCAACATTCTTAGAATTTCAATCATTACTTTGATTTTAAACGTATTTAAATATTAGCTACAGAAAAAAATACTTATCAACGACGTATTATTGAGTATATTTTTATAAACAAATATCGCAAGATTTCAGTTAATTTACAGACTGAAATTCTAAATACGAGGGTGGATTGATAAGTTTCCGGCCTGACCAAGGAAAACAACGTTTTTAAGAATTTTTTTTTTTATTTCTCAACATAATCTCCTCCAAGGCTGATACATTTCCCATAGCGGTGTTTTAGTCTAGTAATGCCATCTCTATAGAATGATTCGTCAAGCTCCTCAAAATACCCATTTACAGCTTCGATTACTTCTTCATTGTCCGCAA
>NC_046659.1:58129544-58146767 GCF_010883055.1 Belonocnema kinseyi
CTATCTAAGGATGGTACTATAGAACGCCACCTCAAGGTAGGCCTAGTGGCGCCATCTCTTGGTCAGGCCGGAAACTTATCAATCCACCCTCGTATTAATAAAATTTATCAGAGTATTATAAAATAATGTTTTCAATATTAATCATCTCTATATGTATACATGTGTATATATGTATGCATATGTATGTATGTGTACATATACACATTTTTTAAATTTCCTATTTCAAATTTAAACTCAATTACGCGCGAACATCAGTGGTTTTCAAAGAAAACTTGCCTATTATATCATCGTTCATTACGTATTCTTCATGTATTTCTGAAACTGTCAATTTCTGTTCGTCCGTCCTAACCTCGTACGCTAATTTGTTTTCTCGTACTATATTTAAAGAAATGTAGTCTGATCGATTGAAGTCTCAGTATTTTTTAAGACTTCTAAAATGACTAAATTTTAATTAATTTTTTTTTTAACAATTGACTTAAACGTTATGTTTTTTTGACTGAAATTTGATCTGTTTGACTATTTTAAACCAGCATCAACTCAGGTAACAATCTATTAAAATCTACGTCATTATCCATCATTTTTGTTCAGACTAAAATTACTAATCTTTAATATAATTATTTAGGTTAAGAACCTTTGAAAAAGTTACGCATGTTTACCGAAATGTCAGGAAGTTTAAAAAAAGTTTTTTCTATTAAATAAATATCTGAGCTTCGAAGAAAATGTGTTTTTGACTCATATTTATTTTCTATTTAAGATTGGACCGTAAGACATAATTAATTTGAAATCTACGATTTGAAATCAATAAACTCTGCTGACACTGGAAAATTCTCAAAATATTAATTTTTGACAAAGTCATATATACATGGTAGAGAAGGGTTGATTTTATAACTTAAGGGTTGAAGCCCAAAAATCGGAGTGGGTATTTTCGAGGAGCCCAAAAATCAGAGACTACTTTAACACCAGAAAATTCTCAAAAATATTAATTTTTTACGACTTCATATATACGTGGTAGAGAAGGGTTGGTTTTACACGTTAAGGGTTGAAGCCCAAAAATCGGAGTAGATATTTTCGAGTAGCCCAAAAATCAGAGACTACATTAACGATAGAAAATTCTCAAAAATATTATTTTTTGACAAAGTTATATAAACGTGGTAGAGAAAGGTTGATTTTATACGTTAAAGGTTGAAGCCCAAAAATGGGAGTGGGTATTTTCAAGGAGCCTAATAATCAGAGACTACATTAACTCTAAAAAATTCTCATAAATATTAATTTTTGACAAAGTCATATGTATGTGTATAATATTTTTGAGATTTTTCTAGTATCAATGTAGTCTTCGATTTTTGGACTCCTGGAAAATACCCACTCCGATTTTTGGGGTTCAACCCTTAACTTATAAAATCAACCATTTTCTAACACGTTTATACGACTTTGTCAAAAAATAATATTTTTGAGAATTTCCCAGTGTCAGTAGAGTGTCTGATTTTTGGGCTCCTAGAAAATACCCACTCTGATTTTTGGGCTTCAACCCTTAACGTATAAAATCAACCCTTCTGCACCACGTATATATGACTTTGTCAAAAATTAATATTTTTCAGAATTTTCCAGTGTCAGTAGAGTCTCTGATTTTTGGGCTTCTAGAAAATAGCCACTCTGATTTTGGGGCTTCAACGCTTTACGTATAAAATCAACCCTTCTCTGCCACGTATATATGACTTTGTCAAAAAATAATATTTTTGAGAATTTTCTATCGTTAATGTAGTCTCTGATTTTTGGGCTACTCGAAAATATCTACTCTGATTTTTGGGCTTCATCCCTTAACGTGTAAAACCAACCCTTCTCTACCACATATATATGACTTTGTCAAAAAATATGTTTGAGAATTTTCTAGTGTTAAAGTAGTCTCTGATTTTTGGGCTCCTCGAAAATATGCACTCCGATTTTTGGGCTTCAACTCTTAACTTATAAAATCAACCCTTCTCTACCATGTATATATGACTTTGTCAAAAATTAATATTTTTGAGAATTTTGCAGTGTCAGTAGAGTTTATGATTATTGGGCTTCTTAAAAATACCTACTCTGATTTTTGGTCCCCCACACTTGACGTTAAAAATCAGTCTCTTTTTAACAGTCAAACATAGTTTTGTGCAAACCAATCTTTTTCGGAATATTACAGTGTTACGATAGTCTCTGATATTTTTCGAATTTTACGGTTCAAATGGAGTCTCCGATTTTTGGGCTATTCAAAAATGCTAACATCAAGGTTTAGGTTTTTATTATTAGGTTGACGTTTTTGTTACACAGGGGTGGTTTTTCTAATATAACGTTCAGTGCATTTGAGACTATAAAATGAGCCAATAATCTAGTGCATTTTGGATTTTGCAAATTTTATTTTTTGCAAGGGGGTTGTTTCTTGAAAATGGGAGTATTTTTTTTATTTTTTTTAAATGCATTTTAGAGTCCAAAGTAAGCCCAAAATTCTGGTGTTCTTTGTTTTTTCCGAATTTGATTTTTCACATAGACCGTGGTTTTATATTTTGTAGGGGTGGTTTTTGGAAATTGCTTGTTCGTGCGTTTAAAAGCCGAAAAACCCCCAAAATTCTGACGTGTTTGATTTTTTTTCTTTCAATTTTTATATAGTGGAGGTGCTGGCTTGATTCAAGTCAGCACTTCCACTCAAAATTTGAATTTTCACAAAAAGTAGTGGAGCCCAAAAATCAGCAATACAGCCCAAAAAAAGCCCAAAATTCTGACATAAAGAAATTTGGGAATTTCGTTTGTGGAGGTGCTAGCTTGATAGACCTCTACCTTCGCACAGTAGGGACTTGCAGCTACACTTTAAGGAACTGAGGTCTATAGATCTTATATTGAAGTATTTCAGAAACACTCGATACCTCGAATCGAGTTTTCAACGTTTTTTCATGAATTTCTTCATATATTTTATTAACATTTTAAATTGGAGTTCAATATGAAGATTGCAGAACGCTTGTAGAGTTATTATACATTTGTTTCAAATTAAATCCTGAAATTTATACAATGTATATGACATTTGTGCAAGATTTGCTCTTATCCCCGACTATAGAATTAATTCAGGAAAGAGTAATGCACTTGTTTCCGTGTATTGTATAAAAATATTATGAAGAGACTAAAATAACCTTATTCTTTTCCGTATAATTAGTTTTCTCCTTTAATATACCTTTTATTTCTTAACACTTTTTCTCATTACCATTTATTTCTTTCTTGTATGGAAATATCACTAAACTTTGCTTCTGGAATAATTTGTTATATTTCCAAATATTTTTAGTATAGAAATACAAAATGTTTTTTTATCTTTTTTCTAATCTGCTAACGAAAGCTGAGCATGCAAGCGCATTTAAATGTGAAAGAGAGTAATATACACTGTCCATAAGCGTATTTGATTTGAATTCCAGAAGGAATTCGCTCTTTGATCCCAACCTTCTTCACGACCCAAAGGAACCCTTCGCTGAATCAAATTATTAAGTTATTTATATCTTTAAGGTATACTTTAGCACAATTGGTCATTTCTCACATTTATGTAATACACGTACTTTTAGCATCATTGATAAAAATTCTTAAACTTGCATGAATTATCAATTATGATACATAATAAAAACAAATAATCAGTTACTTATCAATTTTTCTAAACAATAATATTTTTAAAGCCCAATGATAATTATAAATACCGAAATATATTCTACAATTTTATTGGGATTTTTAGCTTTATGTGATTACTAACATATTTTCCCATACTATTTTTATATCTGTCTTCTTCTACAAACAATTTTTCTTGATTGTTAAGATGTTTTCTTCAAGAATCGTATTTTTCTTCTCCACTCTCGTTTTCATCTGGACCGCGCCCCAGAGACTCTGTTCGTTATAAAAGCTTCATAATTACTCGGATCACGGACTTGTTGTTCTACGAGTACTAAATACATCATCACCTACTGCCATTCTGAGGCGTTTGTGTGCAGGGGTTGATCTTGGCGTTATATTGTAGTTAAGGTGCAGTCTAGTTTCACGCTGTTCGAACCACAAACTTATGAAAGTTCGAACAAGCTTGCTCCTGAGTATATCAAGCTTGATTCCTTCCTTCCAAAATCACTGTGTTGCCATTCTAATGCATGATTCCCTCTCAAACCTACAATTGCTCAATTAGTATATCATGAAAATTCATTCAGCGCGTATAGCAATTATAATTAAAATAAATTAATGTTATATTCCCTTATTAAAACTAAAACAATAAAGAATTTAAATTGTCAATGAAAAATATTGAATCGTAGATTTACGAATAATAATAAAATGGTGTCCTTTCTTCCTCATAGTGGGAGGTTTGTAAATTTATACATTTTTGACACATGGGTACCTTACATATCACTTATATTTTTGAGTCTTCAAGTTTTTTGCAAACTTTAGTTTTTTTAAATATATGGTACATTTTTACGTTCTTATCCTAATGGAAAGATATTGCTTTTATGTGAAATTTGACTTAGTCGGTTTACATAAAATCTCCATGTTTTGAGGGGAAATTGTTTTTACAAAGGTGCCCGTCTGTAGTCTGTAATCTCTAGAGGCACGATAACTTTCGAAAAAAGAATCAGATTGGATTGAGCTTTTGCACACTTTTTTAAGATACGACAGAGAAGGGAATGTTTATTAGCTAGCTATTTTGAATAGAAAATTAAAAAATTAGAGAATTTTCTAAATTTTGGTGAACTTTTTGTTAGGAATTTGAAATTCTATGCGGGGCTATTTATAGTACTCGAAAATTCGAATAAATTATCTTCAAGACTTTTTTCGATCAAAAAGAAAGTTATAGGAGTTATAGTATTTTCAAAATTAAAAAAAAATACATATTTTATGCCGAACAACTCAAGATACAAAGAAAAAAATCAAGAGCAGAAAAAAATTGATTTTTGGAGGACCTGCAGGATTATCTGAACAACTTTTTGGATCTTCTTGAAAAATCGAAAATTTACCATGATCTAAAAATGTGTGGTTATTTATTTTGTTATAGGATACCTAATTTTTGTTTTATTCGTAAAAATTATTATTCAAAAGAAAAAAAAATGAATTTTTGCACAAACGACACAAGCTACAAAAAGAAAATAAAAAGACAAAAATTGTTCACCCAAAAAAGAGCTACAACTTTCTTATGAATAAATGTTTGATGGAATGCGTAGTTTTTGTTTCAATCTTGAAAAATAACCTTGAAAATGAAAAACTAAATTTTTGCAAAAACGAAGCTAGATATAAAAAAATTAATTAATAAAAGTTATACATCTAGAAAAGGTCTATAAATTTGCTCCTACATATTTTTTGATAGAACGCGTGGTTTTTATTTTATTCGTTAAAAATAAAAGTAAATATTCTTTTATTTTTGGGCTAAAGATAAAAACCATGCAAAAAATAAGAGACAAAAGTTGTTCGACCAAAAAAGAGCTACGAAATTGTTATAAATAAATTGTTTAAAGGATGCGTATTTTTTGTTTCAATCATAAAAAATAACGTAAGCAACAGTCGAAATTTTTGTATAATGCTTTATTATATCATTTCTCACTTCTTTAGTTTCTAATCTACGTGAAAGTATTGAATTTCATGAAACAATGACAAATTGTAACAATTTTCCTCGTTTGCTGTAGAGACACATGTATTGTGAAAATTAAAAATATTTGGTACAGGAAGTCATATTTCGCGACAAATACCTTCAGTGGAAAAATGTTTTGAGGTCGAAAGTAAACATCAGCTATCACTGCGCTTGATTGCACTTTTGCCGTTTTATTTCGATGCTCCGCTGCTGCTTCGATAATTCCATCGAAAGCTTTTTCTAATTTCGCTGTTCCAACTATTCTGCCGTCCTTATGAAGAAACATAACAATGGATCTTTATAAATATTTTGTAGGTTTTGCAGCTCAACATCTTCTCAGTATTTAAATGGGGAATAAGATATAATATACAAATAGTATACAAATTATGCATAGAATTTTCCTACAGATTACAAAGGTCGTAAATTATTTTCAATTTAACCAAGGTTCAAACGAAGATACTTGAAGCACACTATTTTTATCCAGCTAAAATCTGGAATTAAACTAAATCTGAAAGAGCAGTGGAATTAAAAATGGAAAAAAGATATGAAAATGTAGGAGAAATTAAATTAGCACATTATGCTGGTTAAAATTGGTTTCGAAAGGGTAAAATTCAGTCGTCAAAGCAAAAATAAAATTGTTTAAACACAATAAAATACAATCTGATTCCCCATTTTGAATTTGATTTCTGTTCCTTGTTTTTCTTTTTTATCTCTTTCTGTAAAAGTGCCCCGTTCTAAAATTTCTGTCCCTTTCTACTATCTTACCCCGTAGGATTGCTTCTTGAAACATTCTAGGATAAATTTCTATAGTCCGCTGGGCCACGAACGGATTTGCAACACAACTCCTTTTTTAGCTTATCAAAGAAATAAAGAAAAATGTGGAAGATTTAAATCAAGGAAGTGCACACGGATAGATAGCAAGGATGTGCATTCTTTAGCCACTGGAGAGCTAGAAATGTTCGATTCGACGAAGAGCTTTTTGACGTGAACCTTGAGTTAAGCGAATAAGAATAGAGAACTTCTTTACGTTCATATTCTGCGGTTGAGTAACTTCTGCTTGAAGAGAAGTAGTTGAGTTGTTGTGTGCACTGAAGAGAGAAGGAAATAAAATAAAGCAATTTTATGATTGCCTTAAGTGCTGCTTACCAATTACAGTAGACTCTATGACACTTCTCGTTTTCGGGGCTCTAGGGGAAGCGAACAAGAAGTGTCAAATACCCTCTCTCCTGCGTCAAGCCGCGTTTGGCACTGTAGGCGTAGCTGGCCGCATATTCGCGTGCGAGCGGTGAGACAAGGAGTGAGGGCAAGCAAACCAAGGAGAAATCGGGGAACGAGAAGTGTCGTAGAGTCTACTGTAATAACTTTTCATAATTTTTAGTATTAATTTTACTTCTTCAAAATTAAGAGGTCCATATATATTTGAAAACTTTAATAATAAAATCAATTTATAAATAATTAAATTTAAATATGTGTACTTGTATAGTATGTAACGTATTCTGCCTTTGAATACAATTTTGAACCGAGATTTTCGTATTTCGAAAATAATCTTTGAGTAATACTCGAAATCATTCTTCTATAAATGAATTTTTTGTTTACAGTACTTATCATTCTTCAGTATTATATAACATAATCATAAAATATGGAAAACGTCAATTTGATAGCAGACCGTAATTAAGTATTCTAAAAGTTTGTGAGCGTTTCATATTTAGGAAAAATAATTATGTATTTTTCTAATTTATTAATAGTTTTGAACTAATTGAATAATTTTTTAATTCCTCGTAAATAAAATATTTATGCAATAATGGTGATTTAAGTCATTTTATAAAATGACGGAAAATTCTCTACACATAGCGTAATTTAAAAAAATTCAAAGGAATACTTCAGAATGTTTATTAAATAATAGCTTTCTTTTTTCTCTATACTATGTCGAAGAATTCGTAAAAAATAACTGTTTTCTTCTACATTGAAGGAAATAAAAAATGAGTTGTTTGACTTCATTACTGTAATTATATCCTTCATTTTATGCATGAAAGTTCAACAAAGAAAAAAAGCGAATATATACAGAAATTGAACTAAACCTAAATTATGAAGTGTATTTATTCTGAAACCACTTCGGGTAATTGCTTTCAGTGAGGTTCATAAAGTTAAAATTTTATTCTGTTATAACCAACATAGAAAGCTACAATTTTTCTATTGAATGTTCATTTCAATGAAGCAAATTATTTTACCACTATTCGTATTGTTACTAATCTGAAGTACTAACAGATTGTTAACTGTTTGTTTATGTATAATTAAATTGAAGAAGAAATGAAGGAAGTACTTACACCTTGTGTTCAGATATCCGGTGGCTATTCAATTTGATTCCGTGAGTCAGTTTCAACAGGTCTCTAGCGACTAGAATGTAAGCACACAAACCTGGAGCACGTCTTCTCTTGGCAAAGCATCTTGCAACGATACACAAACGTGTCCTTTATGCTGCAGATTGTCGTTTGAAGTATATGGTGAGGTACAAAGCAATCCTTTCTGAACGCAATTAATTCCATTATTGCATGTTCTGAAAATGTATACATGGCATA
The DNA here is from genome assembly GCF_010883055.1 of Belonocnema kinseyi. Taxonomy (NCBI): domain Eukaryota; kingdom Metazoa; phylum Arthropoda; class Insecta; order Hymenoptera; family Cynipidae; genus Belonocnema; species Belonocnema kinseyi. The sequence goes on from NC_046659.1 coordinate 58,137,723, forward strand.
GAATGAAGGTATTGGAGGTTGAAGTGGAGAATGTTCTGTTGAGAATTTGAGAAGCTTCCCTCAGTAAAGCTGTTCGGAATTTCAGACCATCTGGAGAAGTGAGTAACCGAGGCTAAATCGAACTGCCATGCCAGTTCACTTTGTGACTTGTAACTAATACAAACAGGAAATAAATCTTCGTGTCACGGAATAACCGGGTGCACAATTGTTACAAGGATGAAGGTTGTCATGTGATAACGTATAACAATTCTAGCGCACCATGCGCGCATGGCGCAGGCACTCCGTGGAGCTGCATGTGCCAGGCATATCGTGTAACGCACGTGCATCGGCACATGACTCAAGCACTGAGTGCTCGTGCGTAGAGGGTCTACAATTGTTTATTTATAATAAAATAAAGTAGGAAACAGATTTAATTTGAGATTTTTATTCCAGAAGTAAAAATTTTGACATATTTAATAGGGTAACGGAACCCATTACCGAGGGAGTCCAGTTGTCTGAGGTCAAAGATAAAGGTTTTTCTTTTTTAGGTTTTTCTTTTATCAATACAAGAATTAGATGTATAAATTTCAAGTTTCAAGATATCAAGTGTTTCTGCGATAAATGGTTCTCCTTCCATAATTTGTTCAGTTTCCCCATTAAACATGTCATAATTTTCCATTGCTGGAATAAAAATTTCAAACTAAATCGTTCTCGTACTTTATATTATTGTAAATAAAGAATCGTAAGACCTTCTTCGCACGCGCAGAGGATACTAACCTATTTAATATTTTTATGTCGAATGCAAAATCAATATAAACCTGGCATTCCTTTAGAGTCGTTAGACTTTAGAGAACAAGCACTATAAAGTCCGCCAGTGATGGCAATGTGGCCGCCATGAGCTACTGCGCTTGCGTCAGGGTCGCGCTTGCCTTGTCCGCGATGGGCGCTAAATTCAAAATGGGTATTAAAAAGAATGCTTTTTTCTTAAATAAATAGCCATTACAAAATAAATAATTTAATATTCATTATTTTATCTGAAATTTTAACTCTTTGTTAAAAATTCGTTTTTTATTTTTATTTAAACATTAATTTTTACATTAAAATGTAACTATTTCATCTTTATTGTAAATTTAGCTTTTTTTGTTTAAAATTAAACTATTTGGTTGAAAAATTTCTTTTGTGATTCGATTTCTTACATTTTATTTATTTAATAATATGTTCTTACATGCCTTTTAATGAACTTGTATCTAACTGTTTTAATATTATTTTTTAACTTCTTTCAATTTAATGTTACAACAATATGTTTTTATTTTGCACAAAATAATTGTTTTAACTCTTGCCTATTTATTTATTTGAAAATTCGGGAAACAACGAGAACATTCATTTTTTACTGTTATTTATTTTTGTTTTTGTTAAATAACGTTTATATTCAATGCACTTAAACATAAATAGTAATAAACATTAGGAATTAAAATTATTTTGTAGTTTTATATACAGTAAACTCCATATTTTCAGAATCGAATTTTACTGATGGATTATATAAATTCTTTCAAACATTAATTACCTTTATTAAATTTTATTTGAGAACATGTTTCAAGAAGAATTTCGCAATTTTTAAGAATCAAAATTTTTCCGATTAGCAAAACTATTGCAGTCCCGCTATAGTGTCTGCCTCGGGTATACCCTTAATGGGCTTCGTACTATCTCGGGACTCTTCAAACCATAAACAACCAGGGCTGACTGAACCATTTCTGTTGGAGTTTCATATAAAAAAAATTTGTTATTTATATTTTGGCCATTTTGGTTTTATCACGTCATTATGGACGTAAACATTTTTATGCTCGAAAATCAAACTTGATCAAAGTATTAATTTTTAAGTAAGTGATTATATACGTCAGAGTGGCCATTTTAATCGAATAAAAAAAATGCCTAGTTTTTCCACGGTTCGCAAAAATTTTTTACGGCTAGTAAAATGAAACAATCAAACTCTAAGGCTGAACATTTTTCAATGTGAAGTTTTTAGAAAAGAAACTATAAATTGAAGCACTTAATGTACAACTCTTGAATAACTTTCAATTAAACAAGTTTAAATAAAATACAGATAAACTGCAAAATTAAGAATTTCTAACTTTTATAAATGATAGAGTTCAAAGATTCTGGTTCGATTCCAAAAATATAAATCCACTTTATCATTTTCAATGTTCTAGATTAAAGAAAGATTGAAAATTGACAGATAAATTTTTTTAACTGTACACTTTGTAAATTATAAGTCAAATTATTTCCATGCCAAATTGTTAAAAAATCATTGAAAGGCTCTATAATTTTATTTCCAGATTTTGAGAAATCTAGAAGTTGTTTTCAATGTGTTCAAATGTAAAATTATTTTTGAAATTTTTTCAGGACTTCTAAATATTTTAATAAATAATAAATGTTACATGATAAATCTTTTTATCAAAAATTTTCAACTTCAAAAGCTTTTAATTTTGGATACACAAGTCTCCAAGTCTGCATTTTTAATTTCTTTAGATTAAAAATGTAGAGCCCAAAAATAAAAATCTAAGATGCAACATTTTTAAATTAAGAGATTTACGAATTATGCATTGTAGATTGAATGGTATTGTAATTGAAAGATATCACAATTCAACGAATTATTTTAAAAGGCCTGCTCACACTTGGTTACACATAAATATATGTTACATATAAATATATGCAAATCCAATCATAATTATACGCGATTTGTATAATCTGACTAGTTTTTCAGGTGAATATTTTTCTAATTATTAACCATGTATTAGCTACATGGTTAATAATCAGAAAAATATTCCCTTAATTATTAAAACTCAACACAGCAATGTCCATGCTGACATTGGCGACGCATTGTTCACGCACTAAAGGCGCATCCAAAAAATTGTCTTAGATGTGGTGCATTCTTACAGAATTTCGTGCGCGCATCAACGTGCGCGAAACGTGCGCACACGAATTGTTATCTGTATCATTAATAAGAATGCTGTTATTTACGATATGAGGATTACATCTCATATCTTTCATGAAGGTTCACTAGTTTTTTTGTGCAATTAGAGTTTTGCCAAGATCGCCTAATCAAGTCGGTATTTTCGAGTCCTGATCAAATGCTTTACCCGACTTAATATTTTTCCACGTGTCATACCTTAAATATTTGTTTTCACACTTCCAAACATACGCAGGTTGTAAAAAACACCAAAAATGAACATTAAAAAAAATGTATTTTTTTCTTATCAACCTGCCGGTCGGAAGCGTGATGGGATAACGAGCTTAGGGATTATAACGGGGAGTCGAACATGTAAATATGAGGAAAAATTTGTGAACGAATGGACTGCAGATGGATGAAATGAGAAGGATGCACGAAGAATGAAGGTATCCGAGATTATTTAGAAAAATTACATCGAGAGAGAAGGAGAGATACAAGGAGTTGGATTAGCATGGTAGTATTGATGCATGGAAGGGGGATTTCAGTAGCATGAGTGAAGGTGGTGTTGGGTAAAATGAAGAGGAAGAGAAGGAAAAAGCAAGAGGAATGAAAAAGAAAAGATTGAAAATAGCGGCTAAGTATTAGATATTACCTGTGGGGGAAGAATTTGGCAATTCTAGGCAAATCGAGAAAGTAGGCCCATGCATGCGAGGCTAGGCGAGGAAGGCAAGACGAGAAGAGCGAGCGCTCTTAAATATAACATTTGGATGGATGTTCATTTTTAAAAAATTCTGTAAAAAATGGAAGTGCAAGCAAGTCAATTTTTTAAATAAATATTTTGTAAATAAATAAAATAAATATTTGCAAATTCTACAAAAGGCAAAAGCACATTCCGAAAAATATATTTATTTTCTTATTAACCAATCAGTCTTTGCGGGCCTTGAGCTGATAATGGTTAGCCTGCCATGATCAAACATTTTTTTAAGTATGAAAATAATTTTTTTTGGTCCATTTGGATCGAAAGTTTATCTTATTTATAATAATATGAACATTATTGCATGTGTAATTGCAAAATTATATATCATTTATTAAAATTAAAGAATTCATTGCTAAAATCACAAATTTTCCTTATAGAACAAAATGAATTCTTTTTTGCCTAATAGCTCAAATGATATGTAAATAATTAATATTAAACTATTAAGTATTTTCAAACTGTTCACTGGTCGATTTGGTTAAATCTAACTATAATTGTGTGTATAAGATTCAAAATAATAGTCCTTCGCGCGTCTTCTTAGGTCAGAACGCTGACAGTTCTTAGCATTGCTTGCAATTCGCATTCGCGTGTCATGCTACAAGGGAAGTCTTTAAAGTGCGTATGCATTTCGTTTTTATCAAAATAAAAAACAACAGACGATATTTTATTCAGAGATTGCGTTGATAAAACCGGCGAAAAAATTATCCATTTTTATACAATGCGCGAAAAAATTTGGTATCTTGATATTTTTCACGTACTTGTAAGAGATGTCTACGTATATTTCTAAATTATTGCAAATTATGCCTTCTATACGTAAATACTATTATATAATTATGTTTCATTCAAACAAAGCTTTACTTCAGTCAATAGAAGACTGCTTTGTCTCATGAGATTAGTTAGTGCTCAAGGGGTCGTTTGCAATACGTAATAAAGGCAATAATTTTAAAAGTCCCACTGACTAACGTCATATTAACTCATTGAGAGTAGCGTCTAACTATACAAAAACGTTCCATTTCTGCTTAGAGCCAGTCCAGACCGTCTTGACAACGTCACATTAACGTTCAGGGCGATCTATTCGAGTTTCAACTAGTCCTTTGACAATTTTCTATACGGGAAGAGGTTATAGTATTAGAAAATAAAAAAAAATAAGAATCCTAATACGTAATCCTAGAAATTTTGAATTGAAGAAGGTTCTTTAATATTCATATTTTAAAGACCATTAATCTAGCAAGCATTAAATATCAAAACATGGAAGATTCAAATGTCAGACAAAAATTTTCTGTGGCTTCAACCATCCGGCATAAAGTTTGAACACAAATTCAGAGGCAATCGATTTTGTTTCTGATTGTTATTACTAAAATTCAACATAGAATAAACGAAATTTAATGTTCACAGCGCTTTCAAAGTAATATTTACCTGCAACCAAAATTAACTTCAAATGTTAAGATTTACCCACCACTTGGGAATTGATTATTATGTCAACTTTATTAAATATTGTTTTGTTTCGATTCGAAAAATTCAGCTTTGTTTACTTGAAAAATGCTCGGAACAGAAATTCTCTTCTGTCTTTATTTTTTGTGAAACCATAATATTTTTACATTTTAATATCTGCATAATGTTTCAACAGTGCGCACTATTCCCCTGGGTGCGTTATTAAACTCTTCCTAGCGGTAGCAAAAGTTTTCAATTATATCGCAGTCAAAAATAAAATATAGCCGCTGTGTAACGACTAAACTTTTATATTAAATAGGTACAAATCCCTGGGCCGAAGAATCAGATTAGCGGTTGTCAGCTGATTTTAAATGTTCATAAACCCCGTCGCTCTTCGTCAAGATCTATGTGATCGCCGACAACACTTCCTGTAAAGTGCGCAAGAGTATATTCAACCGCTTTATAAATCTCGCCGAGTTTCCAAGCGCGGGATTAAAATTCCATGAGAATTCCGGTCGAGGCAGGAAACGTTGAAAGTTTCAGCAAACCCGACGACACTAGTTGGAGGCTATACGAAAGTACTGACCCGTTATAGGTACACCAATAAAGCTTACTGTCCGCAGATTAGATCCTGAACGTTAAATTTTACAGCTTCAAGTAGATAGCTTTCTGCAAAAATTTTACTCGTCTACATTCAAATATCCAACGAATCTGTGTATTTAGTAGGAATGTGCAAAATTGATGTGAGACGGATTGCGTTTTGCGGCTTGGCCCGCAGACTTGCAATCAGCCCTCCGTTGTCACTTTTCTGTGAAAAAACAAAAAGACTGACAGTACAAAAGGAAATAAACGCCAAAGTTTTAAATTTCAAAGGGGTATCAGTCCCAACATTTGGAAATCTAAAAGGAAATAGGAGCGAAAGCTGGAAATTGCAAAAGGACAGAATTCACAACATTTGGAAATCTAAAAGGGAAAAAGCGCAAAAACTGGAAATTGCAAAATTGAATGAATCCAATATTTAGAAATCCAAAGTGGCATAATCGCGAATTTTTTTAAAAAAGGCATAATTTTCTGAGTTTAACGCTCTAAAGGGGAATGAGCGCCAAAGGTTCGAACTTCAAAAGGGCATTAATGCCAAAGTTTGAAATTCCAAAAACGATAACCGCCAACATTCATACACTAATAGCGTATTCGTTTATCCTGCAATGGCGTAGAGAAAAAGCACTCCGATCGCTCCGTCTTACTTCTTTCTTTTCACTCTGACCTGTGTCGGTGCAGATCGGAATGCACCAAATCAGGATAACCGAATACGCTATTAGTATCACAAGTGGGCAGAAGTGTCATTTTGTGAAAGTCTAAGACTGCATAATCCTTCAAAGCTTGGAAGTTGAAAAGAATGTAAGATTCAAAGTTTGGCATTTAAAAATAAGTGTTAAAGTTCGGCCTTCAAAGGAAAGGGCATTGCAAATGAGTATGAGTGGCAAAAGTGTCAATTCGCAGCCCGTGCTCACAAAACTCTTTTTAACCGCGAATCACTACTGTTGGGTCTCCGGGACTCAAGCGAATTTTGAGAGTTTCAATTTCAATAAGAAGCCGTGAGTTTCTGAGACTGAAGGGTCGATGGAAATATATCCAAGGTTTAGGGCTTTCAACGTGTATGCCCTCTTCACAAGCAACAACACGCCTATAGGGCTGGTCACTCGACTGAGACGGCCCTAAGCAATGCAGTTAACCCAATTGAAAGACAACTGAAGCAGAAAGGTCTAGCGATTAGAACCTACATGGACATCGAAGAAGCCTTTAACTACACCTCTGTAGAGACGATTAGGGCGGCCATGATCGCACTCGGCGTGCCTAGTGCAATCGTGAAATGGACCTGCCACATGTTGGCCAATAGGAATCTATCCACGACTAAGGGTGACACCGCTTTATGTGGAACCCTTAACTCTTGATGTCCAAAGGGGGATATTCTATCACCCTTGCTGTGGTGCCTGGTAGTGGATGAATTACTTCATTTACTCACGAGTCAGAGGAAATTCATGGTGTAAGAGGACTGGACTATTAGTCAATGCGAGTAAGATAGGTGCAGTTGTGTTCCCCAAAAGGTAAAAGTGGGGAACTACGAGCAAGAAGATTGTAGCGACTCTTTGTCTCTGTAGAAGACCCATAGGGAAAAGCTTGGGGTTTAAAACCGGAGACACTTATGGGGATCTACACAGCCATCCTGCGACCTAGAGTACCCTATGCGGCAGTCGTCTGGTGGACCAGGGTCTAACTTTCTACTCTGAAGTCCCAACTGAAAAGAATCAGGGGACTGATTCTGAGAGGTATCACTGGTGCCTCCCAGTCGACACCCACGATGGCCCTGTGGGTACTAATAGGTTTGGAGCCCCTCTATCTCACCATAAAGGCCGTGGCTGCAAAGGCGGCCTGGAGATTAAATATGGTAAACGATAGCAGTATCTTGATAGTTATGCGAATACCAACCGACATCACAAAGAGGCCGACACTGAGCATGCTTAGGGACAAAATGTCCAAATGTCGCTACCTGTTCTACAAGAAATACCGAGTTAGCCTATCCACGAAAGAGGAATGGGCTAACGGGGAGGCACACCTGCCCAGTCAGGGAGACAATTGCTTTACAGATGGCTCTAGGAACGGGGAGAACGCTGGAGCGTTCGTATATGTTTCCTATACTTCGTACGTATACCCTAGAAGGAACGGAATGGGCTTCAAAATTGCGATGAAATACTATGCAACGGTTCTACAAACTGAGATTATGTCCTTGCTTCCGTGCGCCTATAAGGCAATGGAGTATGATGGAAAAAGAAACATTCGCATCGGCTTCGATAGCAGGGCTGCTATCGTGGCTCTGAATGGAACAGCGACCACGTCGCTTCCAGTATGGCAGTGATTTCAGGTACTAAATAAGCTAGCTACAGAAAACCGTGTCACTCTGCTCTGGATCCCTGGATACAGTGGCATCAGGGGCAATGTGATATCGGACAGGCTATCAAAGCTAGCAGCAAAGGGAAATTTTACTGGACCTGAGCTAGTTGTAGGCATTTCCAGTAGGTTGGTCACTGAAGATATTAACAGTTGGCTGACCGAGGAACATCAGAATGAGCGTGATGCAGTCTCCGGCTGCAGACAGGCTACAGACAGCATGAAAACCTCCGGAATCAAAGGCATAAGATAGGGCTTGAAGAAAGCCCTCTCTGTCGTCTGTGGGGAAAGGATAATGAGACTTCCACTCATATCCTCTGTCACTGACCTGCGATTGCGGGAAAACGTGTAACACTCACAGGCAGCTTCTGCATCAGTGAGTCTGAAATATCAGCCAGAAGCGTGGCCGCGGTCTTCTCTCTATGGAGAGGGCTTTGGGGCCACGCTCAAGGTTTACAAGGGGATGCAACGGGATCACCTAAGCGTCAGGGGCTGTGACGATGTCAACCTAGATAATAATAATAATAAAATACAGATTGACAACATCATACTTAGTTCTGAGTGCGGTTTAAAACAATCATGTAGGTCTCCCGACAACGGGTCGGAAAACAAACCCAATTACCCTGAAGTTTGGGGAGCCAATAAAGAAAGAGTTAATATGATCAACCGCCAAGACGTCAATACATTAGAATGAATGATTTCATTTTACGACGATCTGCTGGAGTGCTACTGTACCATTATTCGCTCCTGAGTGAAAAAATTACATAACACGACGGCATGTTCTGTGGTACGAGAAAACCCAGAGCTCTCGAATTTTTCGCACCAACTACTTCAAAACCGTGCCGTTAACTTCAGAAAAAGGATTGAATAAGCGAAGCGCCAACTCTACCAGGTGTATACACATGAAACCGGTATTGCCATTTAGCGGCCAGTAGGCACACTTGTAGGCACTGTCGGAACTTACCATTTGTGCTAATTGGCGTATTGT
>NC_046659.1:58146867-58152726 GCF_010883055.1 Belonocnema kinseyi
AGGGCGCATACTTTGAATAAAATATTTGTTATCATTCTCTTGAAATAAATGTGTTTTTTTCTTGAAAAAATACCGGTTTCATATGTATACACCTGGTACTGTAGTGAGAACAAGCCGACTAAAGAGAAAGAGAGGCTAAGACCAACCGCAGACAGACATCCAATAGAGGAACAGAAACATCAACATTTAGTTCAGACAGTTCGCGCGCGAACTACGGATCCGTCGTCTCACGGAGGTGGTTCAGAGATGATGACCTGTTTTTCTTTGACCATCTCGAATCTATCAAGAATCTTTTGTTAATCTCAAATATCCGTTCAAGCTAGCAGAGGTCAATGCATTTTGAAGAAAAGTCGCACATGGCTCCTTCCGAAGATGAGAAATTTGTCTAACCCCATGAGTAAGAGGTCAATAACTTATCTAAATACACTGTATAAGATCTTCACACCTAACCTAAATGATAGAATTGTTCAGAAAATCTGACCTGTGTGACGAGAAACGTACGAGAGACTTCGGGACAATTTGCTCATCGATAAATGTGTCTGTAAAGACGCAGCATCCTACTAGCGCAACCTACCGTTAGCCTGGATTAACTACCGGAAAGCCTTCAATTCAACCTCCCAAATACTTATCATTTCGTCGCCCGAGAGTTATACTACACTACGCTATGTCCACTTTTTGAACATTTGGAACTGCTATTATTTTTAGGCTCTGCACATATTAAACTTGGTTTTTAAATAAATTTTTCCCTGAAATTTATACACTATGGCGTTTAAATACATAATAAAAAACGTGATATAATTAAATCCTAGAAATACATTATTCCATGTCCTTTTTTGCGATATCAAAATAAAAAATGTTAACTTCGTGGGGCTAATTTCATATTAATTCTCTTACTTTAATTCGGAAGATAACAATTTTCAAAATATATTTAACCTTAAAAGTAACCATCATTCATCAGAACATTAACTGAAAGTCGATAATTTGGGAACAACTAATTTAATTGAAGGTAGGAAATACAATAGAATAATGTGAAATATCATTCTGTTGAACTTTTTACTTCATATTTAAGTAATGAATAGTTTAATTAATAGTATATTATGCGCCGAGAGCAAAAACGGTCACTGGCGCCTCGTATGAAACTGAGCACCTCTGTCTCGCCTCGTTGCTTAACTTCAAACACGGTGCGTGAATTCCCGTTTTTGCTCGATATCCACATACTATCTTGAACGGCAGTGGAGTGAAAGCAAGTTTTCGCGTTTTCAAATATACAAAGCTCGAACATTTTTCATCCTCCCCTTCTTTCCAGGCATGGCATCACTTGGTTTCGCTCCTCTCCAACGGAGCGAAAACGAGCGTTTTTGCTCCGCTGTCGGACAAAAATATTTTTAGGACATAGCATGCCATAATTAAGATAAAAAATTAATTTTTTGAATCTCATATTACGTGATTTCCAAAAACAATTGTCTACATCAGCTAAAACACATTTATAATATTAAAATTTAAGTTAATATGTTCTTGGTAAGCATTATGCTTAATAAATAAACTGATTGACACATTCAAAGACATTTTAATCGAGTATAATTTGCTGAAACTTTGAACCTCATTTGCTCAGCTTGACAGTTGAAGCACATGGCGCAGTATGATTACTGGCCGACGTTTTTTCTGTTGTAAAGCCTGAAGGTAAATTTACAAACAGTGAGGTAAATAGAGAGATTTCTGCCGCTTTGTAAAACCAGATTTTCTGTCTCACCTGGAGAACATCGTGTGACAAATGACAAGTCACCTTTCAGACAGGTGGCTTTCGGGGGGACTCAATAAGTCCACTTCTCTTTTGCCTCACATTACTTCCACTGTCTTTTTTACTTCGCCATTCCAAAGGGTACTCTTGCAACGCATTTGGAAATCGAAAGCATAAGGTCACTCATCTGTGCTAAACATGAACGGCAACTACACCTAGCTCATGGGATTGTCGAGGATTACTCTCAGGAGATTGAAATAGATTCAGGAACGCATTCAGGGCGTAATATCTATAAATCAGGGGTCTTCAGCGAGAGCAAATTGGGACCCGAATACTCATTTGCAACATGTCTTCGTTCCACCAATATGCCGCCTCCCTCAGCACAGAAAAATTCCATGCCACTCTTGCAACTGAGTAGAGGTTCGTGGTGATGGAAACGAGACATGTAGCAAATGATTATTAGCCGCCGAATTTTGTTTTTCTAAAAAGCCATGTTATAAAGTATACTCTCCGAAGCAGATATAGACGTCTTGACTAGCCGGTTTCATCTTCCGAATTGTCAGTGAGAAATAAAGTATCTGCAACGAACATGCTTGCTATCCCGGTCGTACTTTATTCATTTCGAGGGCTTTTATTGATAAAGAAAGAGCTAAGATCTCTGGATATCCGGACACGAAAGGTAATCCAGATGGACAAAAGCATGCACCTTAAATCTTCTGTTTTCGCAAATCTATATATTATGCCGTCAAGGTGGTCGCGGAATATTAAATCTTAAATATCTTCTCTTCAGGATTATTCTGAGTACAGCACATATAGTTGCAAATGGACGGGAACTTCTTCTAAAAATGGCCAGAGATCACGAAGAAGTGAGAAAAGGAGCGCTTCTGTACAATGCAGCGGAGGAGGGTGCTGGAACACTCGGCCTTGACTTCAATATTAGGGGTAAGGAATTTGCATCAAATATTGTGTATCTCGAGTACTCACATCTGAAAGTCTGAATTAAGAAATCAGAGGAGAAAAACTTCCGCGATCATTTACTCGACAAGAGGATTCACGGCATCTTCGACAAAAATATTAAGAATCAGTCTATAGATCCTATAGAACACATACTATCTAGTTAAACAACTAATGTGGGAACGTCTTACATCCAAAGGCACAATGCAGCACTAAGAGTATTTTACTACTGTCTTTGTTCCTCTCACGGAATTAGCCTTCTTACCGCTCCTTTAAATGCTCCTAGCGAAATCTAGTGAATTGTCGAGTTTGAGAAGTGCCACATGTACTGGAACATTCCATATTCTCGGCAATTATTTCTATTGCGCACTCGAGGCCTGACATCGTTTTTTTCACTTCGAGAAATAAACCATTTTCGTTATCAATTTTTCCGTAACAGCTAACAAAAATATCATAGCCAATGAGAATGCAAAGAAAGAGAGATAAGAGCCTTATAGTGGAGTTGCGAAGGTTATCCTCGAAATATTCTGTTCAGCTAGTCGGTCTTATTATTGACGCTCTTGGAAGTACCAAGCTTTCACTGTTTAATAGCCTGAAAAGCATCCCTGCGTGTCAACAAGATGCTAAGACACTTGCGGTAAAAAGACAGAAAGCGGTCGTCCTAGAGTCGCTCCGTGACCTCAGAGTGTACGTGAGTTTTATTAAATCATCATATTTAGTCCGTGACACACTGTAGCCACCTACCTCACGGCTGTAAGACGTAGTTACGCCTGCAATTTTACCGCGATTTTGCTGGGAGCGGAAGAAGTTTTTTAGATTAGCACCCGCTTCCGTAAAAGTAGTTGTAAAATTTTTAACAAATATCATGCATATTTATAGCATGTTATATGATCTAACTTAACATGATGTTTAAAATAAGATTTTTATAAACATTCGTAATGTCATTTAACTAACAAGGAGAAGGCCTGAGGATCTAAATTCAAATCGCGGTCGGGTGAGCATATTTCGAAAAATTATCCAATTTAATTCGACGTGGATCAGGGCTTTGGTTGGATTGCATAATAGGGGCTTCACCTGTCACCTCTGTTTTGACTGGAAAAAAATAATTTTTGGCAACAAGCTATTAGAATCTTCAATTTCAACAATAAATGAATTGATTTGATGCGACAGGAAAAACAATTTGCAAAAAACTATTAGAATCTTTAGTTGAACGATAAATGGATCGGTTTGATGAAGCACAAATTTTAAATTATTGTTACTTTTGTTACTATGATGTCTCAAATATGGGTCTGTCACGATGTGTCGTAATGATCATATTTAACGAGGAGCTGGAAATGGGTAGTGATGTGACCCACATTTTTTTTTTACTAGTCATAGAGGTGCCTTACCGCCCCCACGAAACATTGGAAAATGGTAGGGTTTTGACCAAATTATTTTTATGACCTGTCAAAGGGGTGTTTCATTCCGAAGACATGTGAGTGACATTTTCCACAAAAATTGAAACAGAAAAATTATGAACTACAGTAAAGCTGGATTTTAGTGATCCTCCATTTAATGTTTCTAAGCATTGACGCCACTCACTTATGTGTAATAAAATATGAGCGATGCGGTAAAGCGCTGAGTCCTAAGCGGCCGTTAAAAAATTACCAAAAACTTTTTTATGAAAATGTTGACCCCCACCCAGCACGTACCACTCTTTCTATAGTAAATGTATACAACCTTAACATTAGCGCAACGCTTGAGGTGAACACCCCCCTTCCCCTTAGGCTTTACGTATTTTTTAAATGGCCCTTAAAGGTCCACCTCTGTAACAGTACAATGACGTGCTGACAGTTCACTCGAAGTGGGAGACATACGCGAATGAGCACGATAGCGAGCTCACGTCGAGAAGCTGTGGGGCTCTAATTCATACTGTAGCCGATGGGACTGATCCGACTGATCAGATCTGATTATTTGGTGCAATTGAGTAAGCTTGCCTTTGAACTCCAAAACAGCGCCATCTGAACGTGAATATATATCGCAAAGTAGTATCGCAAAGTCATTGGAGCAATGTTCATGAATAAGAGCAGTGAGTGTTAATACATGTCAAACAAATATCTTATACTATGGTTCAAAATTAATTATTTACTATAAGATTTCTTGTTTTGTATATAAATGAAGTTCATTCTTTTAATTGTTGGTGCTATCGTAGCTACTAATAGGCTCTACCATTCGACAAACAAAACGAAGAAGTATTAGATAGACAGAGAGAATGGTCGTTTCAAATTCTCTACATGGTAGAAAGAGCGGTCTGATGGACTTCAGATATCAAAGTCTCAACCTACAATTGTTTAGTGTTGGTGTGAGAATAAAGAAAACTGTGTTTTGTATGTACAGTTAACTTAATATTTATAAAAGTAAGAGATTTTCTGTTGAATAACTTCTTCGTAAGTTTGGTTATCACAAAGCGTAATCATTATGTAGATTAAATTTAAAACATTACATTTGCAACTTTTCTCGATCATAATCAATTGAATTAGTTATAACTATAAATGAAACCAAAAACTAACCATTTATGCGCTTAATCGTTTTAGATTTTCGTAATTAAAATTTTCGGACCCATTCTAAGGGACATGTTTTACAATTTTTTAAGAGACCATTGAAGTAGAAAGGAACCTGGAACTACTCTCTTCAGTTTACACGACACTTTATCTTGTTTGAGTTAGATTTTCCTCTATTTCAGTGGTGAATAGTCTGGGATAGGCTCGAGTTCCAAGTCAATGCTTGTCGCAATAAGGATCGGAGTGTCACCCTGTCCCGATCTTATATACCTTCGTCTCATGCTCCCTTTTTCGCCCTTGTTTTAACTCCTTTCCCTCCTTTTTCTCCTCTTTCTAAATCTAAGACGCAGGGATGTTTTGCAATTTAAGCTGTCAAGAAATCAAACAAAAAGAACCAAAGATAGCTATGGGGTGCAAACGTTCTTTTAATATCCGTGGTAATTCACGATCTCGTATCGACTTCTCCTTCCATTAGTCTCCAATTAAGTAAACAGCCCAACGATCTTGTTCGAGATTGGAACTGAAAATTGTGAAAGGATAACAAATATTATTGCATGGAGATGATTACAAAGGTAAAGAAAATAATAAATCATTTGAACAAATTAGCTGGCTTATCGACAATTGTAT
>NC_046659.1:58152826-58162023 GCF_010883055.1 Belonocnema kinseyi
ATTTTCCGAAATGTCCAAATTTCATAATAATAGTTTTTATGACACACTCATGATTGTAGCCCTTTCGATGCTTGTAAAAGGGAGTAGTGTTTTTGAAGTAGATAAGGTCAGAGAAAGCAAAGGTATGGCATGAGAGATAATTAATGAAAATTAGAATCTATGAGGTCACATTTTGTGCTCACAGAAAGTGATCGTGAAGCGATGAATTGATTGAGTCGACAGATTGTTTGAAAAATTGGACAAATTAAAGTTTGAATTATAAATAAAGAAAAAAGTATATTCGTAAATATAATGTATCTTTGTATCTTTTTAAAAAATAAGCCTAAGGGTGATTCAGTACATATATTAGAAATGATAAAAAAAACATGATAAAAGTTTAATATGATTTTTATAGCATAGAACAATTTTCATCTTTCAAAATTTGTTAATTTTTTTAATTTTCCAAGTATATGCAGAAGGTCTTTTAAATATAAGAAATATAGAAACACAATTACTACCGAATTTGTTTATTTTGAGAGGATGATTTGATTAATGTATTTAGAAACACTATATGACCAAATTATGTTACGATATGTAGTCGAGATTTATAAATATTTAAAACGATTCTAAGAATAAAAACTTTCCTTAATTTTGGGAGTATAGCAAGATTATGAGCAATGCATTTATTTCATATGAGATGGATTGAAAAATAAAAAATAAATAATAGCTAGCAATAATAAATAATACACGAATACGAAATAAGCGGAGGCAATATCACCTTTTCCATCAACTCAGGCTTTTTTAACAATCACGAATCAATTTTTTTATCCCTTCAGACTCCCTTCGCAATCCAAAATCACTTTTTTATCTCCTTGAAATTCTTTTACAAGAAAAAATCTCCTTTTCTATAATAAATATAAATCATAATAAATATTAAACAATCTTTTATGATAAAGTGCAATGCTCATTTAGTGGTCACAATTAAAAACAAGACGTATAATATGAACGCACTCAAATTATTTTGCAGTGATTCTTCCTAAAGTTTTCTTAATTTATGAATTTACATAAATTTCAAAATTTTCCATAATTATCTAAAAGCGAAATTCATATTTAAACAAAAATTAAGTTTTAAAAATTCCTCTAATTGGGCATAAATCATGCAGTAGTAAATAGTATGCAGCAATCTGAATTTTGTTAGTACTTATTAAAGAAATCCGAAATCTACTCCTTGATGCATGATAAACTATTAAAGCATCCGTACTTTTTAAACTATAGAAGAAATTGATAAGAATGACAGCATTAACAAATTAGAAGCAATTTTTTGCAGCCATGAAGAGTTAATTTTCTTGATAAATGGACCTTTCATACTTTTCCCAAATTTGGTTTAAATATGTGGCCATATAAGGAAGATAAAATTAATCTTTTTGCAAAGTTCACAAGAAACATCAGATTTAGCCCTCTTTTTATTTTGAGAGAGAAAGTATCAATATAAACTATATTCGCTTTGATAAAAAAAATAGTATAGTCGCGTTGGTAGAAATATACTAGACATTTATTGTGGTATAGTAAAGAACTGGAAAATATTGAAGAAATTAAATTACGGATCATTCCGGAAAATGACGATGTCACAAACAAGAAATTAAAAGAAGCAGGTAACCTAAATTTTGATGAAAAGTCCTTATCGTCAGGTTTAACATTAATTTTTTAAGTTAAACCTTTCTGGTAGCAGGATGAGAAATTAAATTTTAGACAAAAATTGTCAAGAAGCTCTTCCTATTATACATTTTGAATTAGTTAAAAAATACAAATTTTTAATTTAAGGTATTGTGAATTTCTTACTAAGGGGACAAAACTCAAGAGATTTTCTCAGTAATGTAGGTCTACAATGAATTTAAGGTCATTGGAGCAGACCATGCAGTGTACAGTATATGCACCGCCAACATTGTTTAACTTCTACGTGAATTAGCTTTCAACCCACATTATTCTCCACAATTCAGCTAGGCGTCGTTTGTAGTTCCTCTTGAGTCGGGGGATGTTTAAACTTCAAGGATGAAGATGAAGAGTCTCAAGTGGTGATTTCCTAGGGAACGAATTTTACACCAGGCGGGCACGATAAAATGCTCTGAAAATCTTATAATCTTTGCGGTTCTTTCCTGCAAAATCATGTGAAAAATATCACTCAGTTGTCGATAATTATACTCTTCAATAACCTCGTGAATAAAAAGGTTAAATAGAATACAAGTTCTTGCAAAATAAGAGTTCAAAAATGTATCTGAATTGTTTGATTACAATAAAAAGCCAATCTGTATTAGCAGAATTTAAACTGAAAAACATTTGACTTGAATTAATGATATATTTTGCATAGGATGATAATATATTGAGTTTATTATTATGCTCCTTATCTTAGTCATATAAACGATTTCTTTTCGTAAATTCTATAAAAATATAATTATGTCTCTAAAGAAAAAAATATATTTGAGAGACGTGATATGTACTCAATTATAAGTTCAGGGGGTTAGGTTGTGTTCATTCCATGAAAAATGAAAATATACAAGATTATAATTATCAAGGTTAAAACATAAAGTACTTGTATTAACAATTTATCGACCATGACATTTACACGTATTCTTATGACTCATATTCCTCATCAACACCTTGAACCTAGAATATCTTCCCGCTGCGCGCTCGTATTTAGATCGTGCGCGGCACACTTGGCTCACAAATTTGAGCGCGCCTAGAGAGCGCGTCTATTGTATCCCGCGCATCGCGCTCGATAATGTATTTACCTCACACGAAACGCTCGGTCTTTGTACGTCCTCCACATTTTTTAACAGTTCTTTTAAAATTAAATATAAAAGCACCGATAACTGTAATTTTGTGATTGTGCATTCGCTTTCGTTAAACCCCCTTCGGCTTTAAAGAACACATTTTAATCACGTAACCGTGCTTCGCAATCAATTTTTTCCAAAATGGAAACTTTTCTACATGAAGTTCAACTCCATTATATCAAATGTATATTATATTTATTTTTTTACCTCGGTCTGAAACTGCTCATTTAGATATTGATATTATTTCTCGTCATTAAAATGTAACATGCTATAAGGCTTTTAACACTTTCTTTTTTTATAATGTAGTTTATATCATAATTTGCTCTAGGATTTATAGTCCACGCGACAAAAATTTCTTAAACTTTGAGGTTATGATGTTCCAATTATGAAATTTTTCAACCGAAACAAATCTTTATATACTTGCCAACTTGAACAATCGATAACTCACAATTTTCTATTTGCATTAACTAAGAATAAGAACTGCGCCTTGGAAAGGACTCGGATCCGAGTCAAAAGATGTCGGAAATATTTGAATGAAAACATAAAAAAACGGAAAAGACCTTTACTATATCAATATATTAAATAATAACCTATGCTCAAGCGAACACAAATAAAATCCAATTGAACTGAAAAATATCATGTCTGTTATTCCTGCGCGAAAATTAATTTTGAATGTATTTTTGGAGAAGTTTTTGCAACCGTTTAATTCAATTACAATAATTAAAAACACTAGAATGCTTATAAAGAGTATAAAAACTGCTTCAATCGACAGAATGACGTTACTTAAAATCTATAAAAGAAATTATTGATCAGAACTATTATATTTGTATAAAAAAATGTAATATTTTTACAACAAAATGATTTCTTTCAAGAATATATAGGAAATAAAGATTATTTTTTTAAAAAAGATTCAACCAATATTGGCAAATAAGATTTTAATTTACAATTTGCAAACCTAATTTTCTTGACATTGATATGGATTACAAACTTCACCATCTTACAGGAATAATATTACAAATATGTTAACATACAAAATATTTCATAACGTAAAATTAATCCACATTGTTGAAAATTTTTAATAATAACAGAAATAGTTAGAACACATTTTTCTTATGCGTATAGATTTGATTAAGAATGCACTCATAATTACTTTGGTAGAGAATGTGATTTTTTTCACTACTTCATAAATTTGGTGTATTTTTGAAGCTTCGTGTATCAGGTAATGCAAAAACAATTAAAACACTCGTGAAACTTTGAAGTAGATCTGCAAAATATTAGGAAATATTTTTTGTAAGCATAATTTATTCAGAGGTAAATAGTTTTAAAGCACACTAAATTTTATCTGAATAATGCACATAAATCGATGCAACAATTTTAAAAATAACAAGCTTACGATTTCGGTAAAAATCAAACATTTTTTAAAAACATTGTCAGAAACTGTTTCTATCTTCAAAGTAGAATACATCGTGTAGCTTAAATATGATAAATAAATTCCATCTTACTAATAGACCCGCAGAGATTAGAAAAAATTATTCACTACGCATAAATTCTTCCGAAGCATATAGTTTTATTGCATAATACATTTTATCGAAAATATGCACAGAATTTCAACAGAGAAATCTTTTAAATTAGCAAACTCAGGACTTTAATAGAAACTGGAAGTTTTCTTAATACATATCGATAAATTTTGATGCGCTGATTACGAATGTGTGCCATTAGCAAAAAAGCTACGTTTTATTAGGTTTTATTTTTGAAAAAGTAATTTGCGCACTGTCATGATCATGATCTCAAAAAGGTGAGAAGTAAGTAGGAATCCTCACCTTCTTTGACGTAGTCTCATTTCCATTTGGTGATGCTAAATTATGTTAAAATATTTTTCATCATCTTCATAAGAAATATATACTAAGATTATACTTACATCATTCTGATGCAGATATTTATACAGGATATAAAAGAAATTTTCCCTGAATTACTAGAAAAAGAAAATTCAAGCTTATTATATCTTTACACTCTACTGCATTCTAGCTTAATCATCAAAGCCTTTTCTGAATATACATTTTTTTTCTAAAATCTTCAAGAAAAGTATAAAGTTTGTGATCACTTTGTTCTATACATTGTATGTGATTCGCATAAAAAAATGTGTACTCTAAATTGACTGCAGTTTTCATATTTTAGGGAATAAGTAACCATTTTTCGTGCTAATTGTAACGTGGTCCGAAAGTTATTTTAGATTACAATAAAAAATATATTTTAAAGAAGCAAGTAATATGTTTCCAGCTAAATTTCCAGGTAAAGAAATTATATATAGTTTATTATTAGTACGTGAAACTGATGTATAATATTTCAGACTATGAGAATATACTTTATTCATCTGGACTGGACGTGTATGCAGACCTATAAGATTGCCTAGGCAACGTCCGCACTGCGGCAGAGTTTTAGGCAAAGTCCGAAGTAATCTGATTTCGAGCTTTGCTTCACATGTAGTCAGGCGAATTCCGAAATAAAATTATTCAAATCTCTTCAAATCTGGCTCACAATTGGTGAAAATATACTGATTTTTTTTTAAATCTCCAAAACTGCATATTTAGTTAAATTGCATTCAATTTAATAAAAGGCTTGTATATTTATAGTGTCTATACGAGAGACATGATTTATTTGTATGCTTGAAATATATACCTATTATATCAGGAGAACTAAAACACTTTAAACGTGTTCTTTGTTATTTATTAATAAGAACCTGACATTCAAAAATTTTTGTGTCTGTTATATTTACGTGTTTTAGACTAGTTATAATGTGTATGCTTGTCCTATTTAATTTTTTTTAAACTAAATCGATTTTTTACATTTAGGGTCTTTTGGAATTTCGAAATTGTGTACCTATACCCTTTTGGATTGCCAAACTTTTAGCTTTGGTGGTACAAAAGTACGAGATGCGTTTTATACCCCTGGTTCAGGTACTAGGGGTTTCAGATTTTTTTTTAATACAGACTTTCTCGAAGATGTGATTTTTGTATGTTGTATCGTCCAGGAGCCGACTCGGCTCGAACAAAACTTTCTCGAAGAAGCTATTATCTGGAGATCTCGTGCATGTTTTTGACGTCAGGACGGTAAGCTACCGACGGATGAGGCGTTGAAGTTCGTCTCAAAACTCATTTCTTCGAGGAAGATATTGTTCACATACCTGCTGCAGGCGTTTATGTTCGAGACACCAAAATACCGTTGCGAGTATGGCATGGCGTCTAAATCTTTTAAAATTTTAACAAATGCCAATCGACCCTGTGAACAAACACGAAACTCTTTTCTAGACCCGCCAAACGAAAAGCTTTTATACCAACACAATGTCTGTCAAAGTTATATACGTTATTGCTGAAATCGCAAGACAATATTTATGTATTCCGACCTGAGTCACATCTTCTACATATGATACTTTTAAAAATTACAATGTACGTCAAACAAAATTGCTATAATTAATAAGGCTTAAAGTAAATTAATGCTTATGCATATATTTCTTATTAAAAAATGTATTGTAGAAAAAACTGCAAAACTTGATTGATAGAAACGAAAATCAAAGATAAGATTTAATACAATCGCGCGACTGGCTAGAAATTGTACATTGTTAACCAAGTGGGGAAACTAGGAGATTCCCAACGAGCAATGTTTTAAAAACTTTCGTTCTGGAAACGTTTTCCTTGTCATGAAAAGACGTTGATCTACTCTCTGCTTTGCAATACACTATTACATAACGCGAACAGGAATGCGATTGTGGGACCTAGCGCGAAACAGCAGAAGTAATTGTTTCCACCATCCATTGATGCAACCACGAACATGTGGCATTATAGATACTCCATTGTTTGCGTCCAGCCTCTTAACCCGCTTTTTGAGAGACCTATTCTTCCGCTTGATTCGAATTCTAGCATTAAGGTTAGAAGTATAATATTTTCAAACTTTCCCGTCATCAGTCTTGAAAAATAAATTTTAACGCACTGACTCAACATTGAATGTGGAATCGACCACTTCTACTGTGTTGAGCTAGCGTGACAAAATCGCAATTCCCGGTTGAATATTACGGCAATATCATATTATTTCAGCTATTTCAGTACCTTGGTAAAGAGCACTTTTCTTCTTTGGCAAAATAAACACGATTCAAAGGAATTATATTGCATGTAAAACTTTTTTAAACATCCTGGCCAGTGCGCACAGATACTCATCTCTAAAAAGCGCATGCACGCACAATACTTTCATTCACTTATTGGATGTGTTTTGAAATACGCATGCGCCAATATTATTCTCAAGCAGGCTGCTACATTAAAGCACTTTGCAGATGATTTAGAAGCATGGAAGTCCCTACTTTCAAGTGGGTGTTGCAAAACAATAATTTTGAACGTAAAATGCACACGTTGTAGCGAAATCTTTTAACCAGTTGCATTAGTCTACAACAGAGAAAATTTAAAAAAATCTCCATAAAAAATAATAGGCAGACTGAACTGCCATAAAAAACTTTTTCGAATCTCAAAAGGAGCAACGGAGCTGCAAGTACCACGCCGTTTGGTAATAATCACTCTTCACCGAGTGCGCAAGTGCCACGTGTCCTCTTCACACACACACGCGCGCGCGCGCACACGCACACGCACATTAAAATGCGAATGTGACATCTTTTGAAAACAAAGTATGTTTATCAGTGAGCATTTTTCTTCTGCAATTAGTCAAACTTTTTTGAGCTGTCAATTAAAACGAGTATGTAAAAGGTTTAAAATATAATAATAAATACTTTTAGTTAAGTGTTAACACAAGTAAAGTGAGTTTCATAAGATTGCAGCCATTAAAGGAGTGCGTTACGAAATTGGTAAGTTCAGATTGTAATTCCAATTGCAAGATTTCATTTTTATAAAATTTCAATAAATTCTATGTTTAACGCTTTTATAACGCACTCTTTTAATAATCGCAATCGTATGCCATTCACTTAAATGAAAGTATTAACTATGTTATACACCTTTTACACATTCATATTCCTTGGAAGCACAAAAACTTTTTACCGTTTGCAAAGCAAAACAATCTAGCATGACCTGACGGGTATAGTTTATTTTTGAAAGATGTCTATTACGTTTTTTTTCTTGTGTGGAAAGAGGACATGTCGCGATTGCGCACTAAGTGTAGATTGATTACTAATAATCCGATTCCCGAAGGAATAGTAAGGAGTGGTATTACCTTATGTATTTGTTAAGGACAGGTGGAATCACAAACTTCTAAGAATTCGTTAATGTTTGCCACGAATGGATATCCACAAGCAGCTCTGCGCATATGCGCATTGACGGTTGCGCTGTCACGTGTTTTACACACTCCCCTGTTATATTTTGACATGTCGATGCATATGTAGGTTACGTTCGCTTGTATTTTTACTTTGCTGGGTGTACATCGGGTTCCGAAATTAAAAACGAAAAAGAAAATGGCATCAAAAATACAAAAAGTATCTAAATAGTGTAAATACTACAATGGTATTATTGTAATCATTTGTGGAATACGCGTGTAACAGGTAAACTTAATTTCATTGAAGAAAATATTGCAGGTTATTATGTTTAAAACACAAGTTCCAAACTTACAAAGCGTCCCAGTGGTCACAGAACTATGAAAATCTCAAGAACGTCCCTTGGACGTTCCTAGGATATCCTATGTCAGGCCAATTAATGTCTTTAAGACATCCAGTGTCCTAAAGATGACCTAAGGACGTCTTAAGACATGAACGTTCTCGGAACATCTTTCGTACTGACATTAGACGTTTTAAGAACATTCCTAGGATGACTAAAAGACATTTTATAAAAGACATCTTAGGGATGTCCTAAGGACGTCTCTAGGACATCCCTAATTTTTTCCCCCACTGGGGTGTTGACATCGTTCACAAGTCAAACGCCAATGCGTATGAGCGCGAACCATCCCGTGGATGTCCATCCGTGGCAAACATTAACTAATACTTGGACTTCGTGGTTCCACTCTCCACTTACAGGAATACTGCTCATTACTATTTCTTTGGAATCTCCTTATTATTTCTTGGTACAGATTCTTTATCTACAGAGTACACGTATGAAGTTGTCTAACAAAAGGAAGATCAGGCGTATTGCTTTTTCTAGGGATTTGATTTATTTGAATAAACTTGGAATTGTTCATTTTTAATTCACTTCATAATTCTTCATGAAAGGTCAGTTTTGCATTTCGAAGCTGTTCATTTCAAAAGAATGCTATGCCAATATAATTTTGTTTTTTATGTTCGAAATATACGGCAATGAACTGCGATGGATGTACGAGGGTGGATTGATAAGTTTCCGGCCTGGCCAAGAGATGGCGCCACTAGGCCTACCTTGAGGTGGCGTTCTATAGTACCATCCTTAGATAGCTTGT
>NC_046659.1:58162123-58174268 GCF_010883055.1 Belonocnema kinseyi
TATCAGCCTTGGAGGAGATTATGTTGAGAAATAAAAAAAAAAATTCTTAAAAACGTTGTTTTTCTTTGTCAGGCCGGAAACTTATCAATCCACCCTCGTATAAATAACTATGAAATTTGCCGAGAAAGTAACCAAGTTCTTTAATTTGAACCATGGTGAAAAGCTTTTCATTTATGCACGATATTTGCAAATTAAATAATTCGTAATCAAAGTCATTTGAAGTGTATATTGTTTAGTATCTTTTGTATTTTTGGATACCATTCACCATAAAAAATGGTAAAATACAATATTTCAAACATGAAGGCTATGAAGTTAGCGTGAGACAATCATTCCTAAGTTTATTTCAAATTAGCTATATATTCTTTATAATTATAATAAGAATACATTTTAATTCAATGTAACATTGTTGAATGGAAATTAAGGATATATGAAAGAAGGTAGGGTTGTGTTCCTACTCTCGCCCACCCTTTTTATGAATACAGACATTAAAAATATCAGCAATCATTTGTCAATACTTTATATTCTTAAAGGTGACATAGGCCATATATTTAAAGGTTTCATAACATTGCGTTCTTATTGTTTTGGAAAAATGAAACATATTATAAAATAGATTTCTTTTAATAAAGTTTCCCAATTGACGCGTTACTTATTTCTAAAAGATTTTTTAAAACTAATAATTAATATATATTTATCCACTTACACAGCTTCAAATAATTTAATATATACTCCACTATCGAGGTAGTGTATATTTGGAACAATCGAATTATTAATTTTGTCCTAATCGATGATAATCGACTTCTCTAATTAAATTATGGAAAATTCACTAGCAATCAGTAAATGAGCACTAGCACAGAAGTAGTTTAAACGGTTTGAAATTATTAAAAAAATGCGATCCGTGAATTGAAAAAACTGCTATAAAGGATTATGTTTAAAAAAAAATTAATTTCTTCTACTCATTAATATTGTCGAAATTTTCCATACTTCTTTTACTCTAGATTTTGTTCATAATACTCCTATGTTTCAACAAATTAACTTTCAAAAACCGCCCCATTAAAATTTCACCGGTTACAGAATTCATCAGTGCCTTCTATTAGTCTACTACTACTACTATTAGTTCAAAAAACAGAGTAAAATCCAAGATTGTACGTTTATTTCATATATTTAAAAAAATTGCAATTATTTTAATTACTTGGGGCATATAATTTAGATCCCTTTAGGATTTTAAATAAAATATCCAAACACTATATTAAGGAAAATTGAAGTCTTTCTTGAGAGTTATTGCTGACGTCACTCATAAAAAAAACTGAAATAAAAATATTTTTTTGGACAGTACAAAGGCAACAAAATGTAAATTGTTCTCTTTTTTTTATTTACGCCTAATCTTTCCTCAGTCTTCAATAAGGTTTTCAGTAGAAAATACTTTGAGGCACGTAAGAGTACCAGTTGAGAGACTCGCGGGTTCAGTGTTCCTTATGATTCTTTTGATGTCTCTTATTTTGGTGTGCCGAGGGTAAAATCGTAAGCGAGTCCATTTGACTTTTACTGGACAATGATTTCTCTGTGGATGTTAGTCCTCCGTTCTTCGTGAAACACAGACATTGCCGTCTCGCTTGGAGAAACCGAGAGTTGGAGGAAATCGATGTTAAAGAGTTTTCCACCGTAATATCCAGCAAAGATAGAGAACGGCGAATGGAGTGCGTTCCAACGGGATGGACCGGGAGGATCTAAACAGGAATTCCTGAGGGAGGACAGAGGGATCTACTTCTCCTGGTACAAGGGGTTGAGACAGAGAGCTTATTTAGAGTCATTTACATCTACGTGCTTTTGTGTCACTTGTCTTCTTGTATTTTTTTTAGATCCATTTTAAATAGAACAACACGGAAATAAAAAAAATAAAACTTTTAGGTCACACCCACCTTTTCCCACAAGATATCATATTAAAGTGCTAACTTCTATTTCACGTTTTTTATCTAAGCGAACACTTTTCCCACAGTTATATGAAAATTTGTCTATGCTTACTTGTATTTCAAACACGTGAATGATATTTACGCAATCAAACCTTAGGTAACAGGTGGAATTTTTAAAGGTATTGACAAGCAAAAAAAAATTATAAAGTTATTAGACTCATTTTTTAATCTTTTTTTTCTGAATGAATAAATATACATTAAGACCTATTATAATATGAGAACAAATTGAGTAATCCAGATTCAAAATTTATCTTCATAGTTGCTAAAGCCCAAAGTTTTCCTCTGCATATTTTTAATGTTTAATCTTCTTTCATTTATTACATATCGGTTGTTCTAAATATTTCAGATATTACCAACGAAATAATTCCATTTTATCCCGAGGCATTTGAATGTTATTTAGATTTCAAGTGACGTTTTGTCCTCTTGTCAAAGGTCGACGAGGTATGCATATATAGACAAAATTTAAGATTGGGCTAATGGAAATAATGTTCACAAGATTTAAGTTAAATTAAAGTGCCTCCATCCCAAGGATGTTATAGGGAACGACAAGTTCAGATAAGAGTGGGAGGGGCTAGTAGAGACGTTCATCGTAATGGGATTACTTTTTTATTAAGTCTCGTGCAATATACTTGGATTCTGCGCATGGGAACTAACTAAGCAGATAAAAGTACCTAACTTGCAGCATGAAACTTTCGGCAAATAGAGGAACGGGGAGACTTCTACTAAAACTAGGACAATGATTATTATAGGTAGCAGCAGATACCGTGCAAAAATAATTTTGTGATTTGTGCTATGAACCCTCTTTGAATATTAAGGCGTTTCAAACTTTTCTATTCAACTGGAGCAAACTTTTAAGTTAACTTCATTTTTTAAAAACTTATTTGCGTTAAATGTAAAATAAAATAACAATATTCTGCATAGCCTCTTTTTTATTGCTAAAAAAATTCATATTAGTGCGCTAAACAAAAGAAAATATATCTTGATTTAAGGAAAAATTGTTAGTTAGAAATATTCAGTACTCGTGAAATATCTATTCCAGAAATTATAGATTTTTGTATCTGGGTTTCCTAGATGAATATTGTGGATGATTTCTTAATATTAAAAAATATATAAAAACTCTACAAATATATTGAAGGTGCAATGCTGTAAGTAAATTAAACAATCTAGAATTGAGTTCTACATATTTTATAATTCTTTAAATATATTCGAATATTATGAAATATTCTAAATATAATCTTAAAAATTTCTTTCACATACTATAATTTTCAGAAATTTTATTAACATTAGGTAATTTTCATCGGAACATGAACTTTGCTAGATAACTGGGAATTTTTATAATATTCTATAATGTTCTATGTTATTTTAAAATTCTAAAATGTTTGAGATTTCAGAGATTATTCTTAAATGTCTTAGATCGTTCTATAATATTAATAAGTATTAAAGGGTTTAAAAATATTATTAGATTTGTAGGAATTCCATTTGCTAAGAATGTATTGTATTTTAAACACTTTATCTAAAATTCTATAAAAATTCTGGAATGTTCCTGATTTAGCTAATTAGTTTAAAATATTTTGGAGTATTTTTAAAATTCATAGAGTAAAGGAAGATATCAACAGTATTTCTGTTACTGTCACAGTTATTGCATTCCTTTGTTATAAACAGAAAAATAATATTTTTCAGTGGGATCGCATTATACACGTGAATATGTGTATATAATAGGTTTGGATTGTGTTTGCGCACTCAGAAAAGATACTTTGATTAAAAGCAAGTATGTATGGGCTTTCAGTAAAAAAAAAGTAAATTTAATTCAAAGAAAGATCTTTCGATTTTTAATAATTTCTTTGATTGAAACATTTTATTTTTATTTCAATGCAAAATAATCTTTAATTCAAGATTATTTTCTTCATTTTATAGTTATTATTGGTTAACCAGAACAAATTATTTTAATTAAAAAAGTGACTTCGCTTTGAGATAAATATTTTTTTGAGTGTGATTATGTCTGTTCTTTTTGACAAATACTTTGCAAGGCAATAAGAATGAAGGTAACATCTTTGTACAATAGGTATTAATATAAACGCCCAGGAGATTAAGAAGGACCTTTGAGTACGTATACATTTTTTCGAGGTATATAATTTTATTATAATCTAAATTTTATCCAAAACTGCGATAACTCTAAGCCTAACTAACCGGGTTCTAGACTTGATATCCTGTCGAAGATTAAGAAATTCAGATGAGAGAAGTGAGAAAGAAAACTATATAAGCAGGTATTAATTTTAAATTAGGCTAGAATTCCTGCGTTGCTTACTTAAGTAACACGTTCATTACACAACATCGCTCCAACACAGATCGCTGATCAATCTCTCCAACAATCAGCCCTGGCGAAGAACTTCACAAATTCATAATATGTAATAGATCACACGTAACAGACGTAAAATGACTGATAATCCCATAGTAAAATCCATAATCTTTAATCTGATTACGTCCGCATGGTTAGATTCATAATTTTTATGCTAAATAAATCCACCATTTCAATCTCTCCACAAGGGCCCATCAGTATCCAAGATCTTTCGTTGCAAACGTCTTTTAATTTGCTGATACTCTTTATCACACATTTTCATAAACTATTTTTTGTTCAATCCCCTTTGAAAACGTGCCATTGCATGCACGTGAATCAGGCGTGATGTGGCCGCTTCCAGCCCAGTGACGTTCGTACATGCGCAATTGGCTGCCGGGCCGACGTAAAAATTGCGCCCGCTACATGAACTTTCCGCCAAAGACATAAAATTTCGCACCCGCTACACATACACTGCACCATGCAAGTAAGTAAATGGAGAAAATTATATTTATTAATATAAAAATGAAATCGGTTGACTCCACTGTTTTCCTTCAGCTAAGTACGTTATTTCTTTCTTTTACTTTTAATTTAAAATTGTCAACAACAGCAAAAAATTCTTGATATGCTTTACGTGCATTTTTTTTAGGAGGGTAGGGCAAAAAGTATCGTGTGTACTATTACTCCACACTTCTCTGTCCTGGCATACCATATAACTTCAGTTTTTTTTACGACTATACACCTACTTAATTAAGCTGTTTTGTTTCTGTAGCTATTTATATCTTGTCACTTTATGGTGTCATTCACACATTCCCACCATTCTTTCTGTGGAATACCTGTGGGTATGCTACCATTCATTTCACCTAAATATACTTGTTTTGTCAATCGTTGTTTTGTCATTCTCTCAACATTAAAAATTCTCTCAACAAAGTCCTTTCACTCTTGCTAAACCGTGTTTCCTCTAAACCACATTCTTTGAGCATTCTTTTATTAGCCACTTTGTCTATTAGCGTTTTGCCGTACATATTCCGCAAATTGCATGCCAATCATTTTAACTTTGCTCGTATCTTTTCCTTGGTAGAGCCATGTCTCGTCAATGTACAGCACAGTGGTTGCAAGTACAGAATTAAACATTACAATTTCAGCTTAATTTCTTACATTTTTACTTCTGGTAATGGGTTCTACACTGCCGATAACCTTCCTACCCTCGTTTACGTGTATATGCTTGGCTATCTTGCCGTTGACCTTTCCGTCGGTATTAAATTCAATTTCAAAATACACGTTATAAGCAACTTGTTCTATTCTCTCTTCCTCTAAGACAACATTTCATGATTCGTCAACCCTTACTTCAAACACTATAATTTTTATTATATTTGCTTTAATATTAAGGCCCATTTTCATCGTGCTAGTATTCAGTCTATTTAACATTCTCTACATGCCACCGACTGATTTTGCTGCAACAACTATATCATTTGAAAATGACAACCCGCACGCACATTTACTATCCCGAGATCCACACCATCTTCTTCGAAGAGAGCCATTCTTAGACATTTGTTCAATTATATAATGTACAGTCCAGAGGACATAACGCATCATCAACTAACACATTACCTAATATCAAATCAATCACTCAGTTGTCCAGTTACACTTACAGTCGCTTTATGCGTGCATATATTGTTTTTATGGCCTTTAGGAGTTAATCATTAACACAATACTCTTTCAGCATTGCCGAAAGTTTAATCATATCCTCCTTATTAAATGCTTTTTCCAGATCCACAAATGCACAACACAATTTTTTTCACTTTTGAAATTTTTTCTATGACCTCTCGCAAGCTTAATATTTGATGATAAATTTGATCATAAATTTAAATTAAGCTTCCCAGATGTTTTCTTTGATTACTTTCCACTTACTTCACTACTTTTAAGTATTTCAACGGATATAACACCCACATCAGGATAGTGTAAACTTACTTAAATACGCTTACTTCTTTTTGTTAACGTCTACGTAGATGTTATCACTCCACGAAGCATATACACAGTCATTTTTCCTATAACTAAAGTAGCACACACTTCAGTTGCACTCCAAACAATAATTTCATCAAACATTTTTCATGCACGTTCTACATATTTATTGCAGATTAGCGTCCCCCAAATAATTCTAACTAGGTATTTGTTTATCTTATTCTGAAATTCTATTCACAGTTCTGTTTTCTGCAAATTCTCAATCTTTATTCATGTCTGCTTCGCTTTTTTTAGTCCTTCTTCACCTCCATTCTTGAACTAGGTTAATTTTTCAAACCAAAAGACAATGATCCCTTCTGCATTCAAAACCTCTCATAACAATTGCATCTCTCACAAGCTCTCTCAGTCTCTCATCCACAACAATGTCAATTATGCTATAGCTTTTACCACTGCGCCAAGTGTACATGTAGATCATTTTATGTGTAAACCCTGTATTTGTAACAAACAAACCACTTTCTAAGCATAAGTTAATCAGTTTTTTCTCATTATCATTTATTTTTAGATCACCAAAATTACCTAGAACCCTGTCCGTACCTTCGCGTTGCACTCCAACCTATTCGTTCTATCTCTTAGTAGAATGATTCTCTCTTTGTGATCGCAGCTACCTAGAATATCATTTGAAGTGTTCTAAAAATTATCTCTTTCTGCCCTTCTTTCTCCATCAACTGGAGCCTCTGATCATAATTCGAAATTCTTTCATTATTGCCTTTCCTTCAAATCATTTACACCTCTAGTATTCCAAGCGTCGAGTCTCCATTCATCGCCAAAAACTTTTCCGGGGCAATAAGACATGCTCTTCGTCAACCAAAATTTTAATCCTATTCGTGCTACTCTATTTTTTGTACTGTTTATTCTTTAAAGTATACACTCAAGTACCAACTTTTTGGCGAGAAATATATTTTGTGAGTAAAAAACATGCTTAAGATAATTAGCCAATTCCTCATAGGGTAGAGATTCCAATTACAACCTCAGTGCCACCCGACATTGATCATTCGAAAGAACGCATAAAGACAAAACTAGAAACTAGGAAATTATGGTTGATTTGTATTATCTTCTTAGCAGGGCACTAGCGATCTGCGATTCAGCAATAAGTGAACATATGTATATATTTTTAAGAGTTCTCAAAAATTGCCACAAATTTAGCCATTTTTTTAAGCTTCCATTAATATCAGAAATTTTTATAAGTTTTGTAAATGTTTATACATTTTGAAAGTTTCAATAAAATTTCACAAATATTTTATTAATTTTACTAAATTGCCATAAATTTTGTATCTTTTCCTAAATTTCCTATGTCTTAATACATTTTTATATATTTCATGAATTTTCATAGATCCCCATTATTTTTTTAAATTTCCATAAATTTGAATAATCTTCATAAAATTCAACAAAATTCAGAAATTCTCAAAATTTTTCCTGAATTTTCGTAGAATTAAAATTAAAATATTCAAATATAAATTAATAAATGAATTACCCTCCTTCATTTTAACCAACTATAAAAAATTCATTTATTGGAAATTTAATTTTGAAGCATACTCATCTTGACGTTGACGGGCAATTCAATTATTCAAATATATTGAAAATGATATACATTCGTCAGATTTTTTAGTCTTCATGGATTCTTTTCTTAAATTCAATTTTTTTAGCAGTAATAGTTCAATGCACATAAAGAATATTCTTCCGACCGGCCGCGGTAAAAACAATAACGGGTTTTTATAGCATTTTCCATTCCAATTGGATTGGCTTTTTTCAAACACTTTAATAATTTGTTTGATTTGAAAACCGCATACGTCCATGTATTGTTATACACTGATCATAAATCTAGACATGATCATTCCCGCACTGTCAGAAGACTAGGTTTTTTTAAGTTTTTCAAATGAGGAAAAGTCTCACAAAATATTTTTGAATAATTTCAAAAAATAGTCAAAATATGGTACTTTGAAATTTCTAGTACTGTTTTTAAATTTCTATATCTTTTGTTTTCATATTAATTTAACTTTTTAATGTTTAAGTTTTTTATAAAATTTAATTTCCTATACAGAAAAATCCGAAAATATATACAGCATTTTTACATTTTTTCAAAGCAAAAAATAAAAATCGCATTTTTTAAATTCGTAAGTTTTAAATATTCCCAGCCCAAGTTCTGAATATGTTTTACATCTGCTATGCATTTAGTAGGGAAAGATCCAGTTCGAAATAAAATTTTATTCTGGTTCCTAGTTTTATGGTAAACATTTTTTTATCAATCAGTTGAACAGTTTTTCGCTTCCGTATTTACAATATTATACTTATCATATTAGTAAATCAAATTGTTTAGAAATGTGTATAGAACCTTCTGGAATGTCTTTGTGTAATGAGTATTCATGAATATACTTTGCACAATCATTTGCGCAACCTTCATTAGAAATAAAAATCTTTAAAAATTTCCGGATTGTTCTGGCAGGTTTTGGAATGTGTTGAAGGATTAAGAAATGTTTAAGATACTTTTAGAATTTTGGAATATTCTGAAGTGTTTGCATCTCAGTTTTGTGTAATTTGATGAAATGTTTTTGAACATGCGATAAATTTTTGTGACAATGTATACCACCTATTGTAAAGTAGGGGAGCGGCGGTTAATATGGCGCGGCTGTTAATGTGGCGCACCCTCATTTACAGAAATTGATTGATTTATTTGCAAGACTTATTTACTGTACTATATATTTTTATGTGTACTGTTTTGTATAGTGAAAAAATTTGCTCAATAAAGCAAATCACTCAATTCTTATAGTAAAAAGTAATTTTTGGGTGTTATGTGTGTATTTCTAAAGTGAACAAAAAGTAGTGAAAAAGTAAAAAACATAATATATAACGTTCTAGTTTCACACAATTTATAAGTAATTATTTGAACCTATCATTTATCCAAAATTAATTTCATTGAACTCAGTAAACAACTTTTACTTCCCTTTCCGAAACTGCAGTAAGAGCGCGCCACATTACCTCCTGCTCGCGTATTTTAGTATTTTTCATAAAATTTTTCTAACCATAAAGTTGGCTCAAATTTCTTCAATTTTCTTTACATTTCTCATTTATTCTGCCAGATTTCCTTATGTTCTGTAAAGTACAGGAATCAGCCTAAAATAATTGTTTTTATTCCGATATACTTAACAGAATGAACGTTCTTCAATCTAATAAAATATTGCTTCCACTTATAGGAAAATAATGTCTAAAAACTTTAAACGTTTTGTTTCTAAAATGCTCAAAAACATAATCAAGATTATTTTGAGCCCTATAAAATGTATCATTAAATTTAGAGACGATGTCTGAGGAGAACAGAGTAAAACCCAATTGAAAAAAAAGAACTAGTGTGTCTGTCAGTGAAGGTGTTTCCTCTTTAACCGCTTTTTAAATATGAAGTTATTGAGCGATACAACAACGTCAAAACATAAAAGTCGATATTGGTTGAGTTGTTGGGAAATTTATTGACGCAACCAAAGGGAAATCGGAAGCAGGCCCTTCGCGTATTGTTGGTAATTGGAACATTTACGAGCCAATCAATCACTTCTATGTTACAGTTCCTCCAATGCTATCCATACCGCACCAATTGGTTGGCGTACCCTTAGGATACTCGGTTACATTAGAATGCCACACCGAGGCACATCCAACTTCCTTAAACTACTGGACCCGTGAAGACGGCCTAATGATACACGAGAGCAAGAAGTACAAAGTAACGTCCATTCCTGAGAAGCCTTCTTATAAGACGAATATGACATTGACAATTTATGATGTACAGGTAAGTTTTTAAGATACTATTTTTATTTTATTTTTTTTATTAGATACATAATTAGTAATTTGTCATAAGGACAACTGCAGGATTTCGCCGGAATCGGGTGCTAATCTGAAAAATTGCACCCGCTCCCAGCGAAATCGCGAAATTTGCAGATGAACCTTTAAGATTTCCAAAATACAGATGATAAGTCTATGGGAGGTCGAATCGAAAGCTTTCGGTTAAGCAATCCAGGCCATCGATAGGTCACGCTGGTAGAATGCTGCATCTTTACAGACACATCTATCGATGAGCAGGTTCTTCCGACATCCGGCTACGCCTTTCTTTGAGCCTCGTTGTTCATACATTTCTTGCCACAGAGGTTCAATTGCCCGAACAATCCTTTCATTTAGGATAGCTGTGAATATCTTATAAAGTGTGTTCAGACAAGTTATTGGCCTGTAATTCTTCGGGTCAGCTAAGTTGACTATTTTCGGCAGGAGTATTGTGCGCCCTTCCACCAACTACTCCGAAATCGGCTCTTCCGACTTCAAATATGAGGTGGAAATACGGGCCAAATGCTGATGGCTTGAAGAAATCTTCTTCCACTAGAACGTTTTAATACAATCTGGTCCCGGTGCGGAATAGTTCTTCATCCCTCTTAATAGTTTTTTCACCTCCTCGGTAGTGATGGGTGTGCATTCTTTATCAGGTGTTATGAGGGCAACACATAACTCCTTGAAGCTATTTATATTTTCTGAGTCTTCGTCCAGTTTATGCTGCACTTCGTAGACTTCTCTCCAAAATACTTCGACCTCCTCTGGTTCGGTTGGGTGTTCGACAGTAACTCGAGGATCTTGGAAGAGTCGAGATGGGTCAGAGAGAAATTGTTGATTTTCTCTGACCCACCTCTCCCTCCGCTCTAGACTTCTCTTAGCGTCAGATAGTATCCGTATTCTCTCAAAAATATGATGCCTGATGGTCCGCAGCTTTGACTTGTTAAGTGTGTGATAACGGGTCCGGAGTTCGCGCGCGAACTTTCGAACCTTGGCGGTAAAATTCCTGCCAGATGTGATGTAGTCAATCACACACTAAATGTGGGACGCGTACTGTCTTGCCCAGCCTATCTTCATGGCAAATTGATGCATTCGTCTTTCGGTCTTATGATTAACCGTTTGTTTTGTTTTACGGTTCGCATCGGCTAAAGCTCTCGCTGCATTCTACACACAATAATTGATAGCCCAGAAGTCAGATTCTCCGGAAAAATGCCCACGAAGCTCGTCATCCATTTCAGCTAGATCTTTAGGCTTGAGAGAAACCTTGGCGTTGATGTTTCTCCGGGTCGTAAAGCATCGCTCTTCCTCTATTGGATGCCTGCCCGCGGTTGGTCTTAATGTCGCCTCATTTTCTCTGTTGCCGGCTTATTCTAGCTGTGGTAGAGTAGGCGTTCCGCTTACATAGCCCCTTTTTCGGAGTAGTTCAGCATGGTTTCGCAGACGTTGCTGCGAAAAGTGCGATAGCTCCGGGTGTTTCTCACACCTCAGAGCATGCAGCCGTGCCATGTAACCACGTTCAGGGACCACACTCGCATCGTTGCACTCTAGCAAGTCGTGATTCAGTCGCTCCGTCCACCCAAAGGTCGCGAATTCCCGCCAATCCATCGAATTGAATCCATTTTCATTGGCTCCCACAGCTCTAGATTGGTCGGCATTGTTAGCCGACCTATTGTCGGGAGCCCTGCGCGTTCTGTTGTTTTGAATTGCACTTACTACAACTATGTTTGGTGTTGTCATTGTTGTCCCCACGAGAAGCTAGGGAAAGGGGTTCGTCCATCCTTGTAGAGCCCCGCATGCAAGGATAAGGCTACGGACTCTGAGAGGTCTCCCAGAATCCCAGAGTCACCGTTCTAGACACCTCACCCAGGTGCCATTCAGCTTTAGTCACGGTTTTCGCACCTCCGCTTGGGGGTTAATTCCTTCGAGACCACCCCTGGACAATTGTCCGCAACTGCCTATTTATTTTTTTAACCATATTCAGCAGAAACCCTTGATAGAGGGACCCTCTATCCGCAACCCGAGGACGCGT
>NC_046659.1:58174368-58189507 GCF_010883055.1 Belonocnema kinseyi
AACGATTGTACCCGGAATATTCTGTTAAACTGATCGACCTTATCATCGGCGCTCTTGGAGGTGCCAAGCTTTCACTTGCTAATAGCCTAAAAAGCATCCCTGTGTATCAACAATATGCTAGAACACTTGCGGGAAAAATGCAGAAGGCGGTTGTCCTTG
Source organism: Belonocnema kinseyi (assembly GCF_010883055.1). Classification (NCBI taxonomy): domain Eukaryota; kingdom Metazoa; phylum Arthropoda; class Insecta; order Hymenoptera; family Cynipidae; genus Belonocnema; species Belonocnema kinseyi. The sequence continues at coordinate 58,174,528 of NC_046659.1, forward strand.
GGTCGCTGCGTATTCTTAGGGTCCACGAGGCTTTTGCTGGATCGTCGTATTGATCCCTTTACAGACTGTAACCACCTATCTCACGGTTATGAGGCGTGGTTATGGCTGAAATTTTACCGCGATTTCGCTGGAAGCGGGTGCAATTTTTCAGATTAGCACCCGCTCCCGGCGAAATCCTGCGGTTGTCCTTATGACAAATTTTTAATTATATATATGTATCAATCTTGACCTCCCTACTCTCTTTTGCATTGTAAACGTACACTTTAACGATGGCCTAGTTAACGACTGCGCTCGCGTTCAGCATAGCGTTTTCATTTGTGAAGAATAGAGATTCAAGAGAATATTTTATCATTTCCTAATCTCCACCAATAAGACAATCCTCTTCACGTAGACGTAGCACTGCTCCGAACCTTCGTTAGGAGCGGTCTACCAATCCGCGTGCCTAAACTTATTTTCTTTAACTATTGTTCTTACATGCTTTAGCCAAGTCATACCAAAACAAAAACGAAATTTATCCTACTACTATAGGGTATAATGAAATGAGACTATGCTTATTATTAAAAAAAGCTTAATTACACTCATAGAAATTTATTTATACATAATACGTTAAAACTGACATTTCATTTTAGTATAATCTTTCATGATTTATGGAAATCCGGCGTGTATATCAAAAGGTAAAATAGTGTATATTAATGATCTATGAAAAATTTACTCTAGAAAATTAAAATAAGTTCTACAAAACCTATAAAAATTGTAATATTTAAAATTCACTATATTAAATTCAAGCAGGACAATGTCAAATATTGGAAAGATTTTAATAATTCTTTTACATTTTGAAAGAGAGGATTCTGAAATTTATTAAAGTTTATACTAAAAATTATAAATAATTCGAAAAGAATGTGACGGACGAAAATACCAAAAGGGAAGTTCATAAACACGCCGCGAATCTCCGTCAACTTACATTGCGCAATAATAGCACATAAATACGCTCAATATCAACATTCGCATACATGCACTGTAGAACACACATTCGCTGATGTAACTAACTTAATCTTTAATTATATACATAGTACGCATACATATACATGTAACAAACGCATCGCACGCAAATCACGCTGAAAGCAGAGATTTGAAGATTCCTTATATACAAAGTGTTGGAAGTTTTTGGAATTGTGAGAAACGGTATGGTGCTTAATAATTTAATTTAGAAGCATTGAAATTTAAAAGTCAAAACAGGAAAATATTCTTTCTTAATAAGGTCGCTTATTGGCCAAAAGTTTCGACCCTCAGATGAAGTGCGCAGAAGACATACAACCTAATTCTGAAAGAAGGTTATGTTCCCCAGTATTGACCACGTAATCCAGATAAATAATGAGGTACGAATTAAAAACAATGTAACACAATATTAGAATGTGTTCACAAAATTCTCGGGACGTGGTTTCCTTGGGAAATTTTTCTTTAATCTTTGTTTGCGAAATATTTTTTATTCATTGAAATCATTGAATTATTTGAAATCTATAATTTGTGGAAAAAATCTTCTAAAATGTTTTGGAACCGTTCTAAATCTTTTAAATGTTTTTAAATGTTTGAAATCTGGTGTACTGTATTTCTTCAAAATATTTAAAACCCTTTACATCTGTTCAAAGTTTAAAAATCTTTGCGAAATTGTTATGAAATATTTAAAATCTGATATGTAATTTTTATAATCATACGGATTACAATTTTCGTTGCAGTTAGTCAAAAGCGTTTGATTCCCATATTTAATTCAATAAGTAAAAAAACAGATTTTATCACCAATTAATCACGTACAACCTGCAGATATTTACTTTAGTTAATTAAGTTCGAAGTACACAACGATTTTGACACTTTTCATACTTCAAATATCACACACATACCGTTACATTAGTAAAAATCAACTCTAAATTTCAAAAAAGTACTTAATGCACGTCCCGTATTTATTTGTGAACAATTTTAATGTTGTGTTACATTTTTTTAAATTCGTAACTAATTATTTATTTGAAATGCTCGGTGAATCCTGGGGAACTTAACCTTTTTCAGAATTAGGTTATGCCTATATTTTGCGCACGTCTTCTGAATCTCGAAGCCTTTGACCAGTCAGCGCAAGATCTCGAACGCGGGAGATTTGGAAACTGAATGAAAATCGCCTATATAGTACTTTTTTGCATTACACAAATGCAGGTTAGTTCCGGGAGATTAGTCACTATTTTTATTTGTAAGTCCAAAGTTCTCGGCCAAAAATATTGTGCAGTTTGGAAGTAACGCTCGGGTGAATTGTAACACGTATAACCTCGAAATATACAGGCACGTTGTTAGCAATATCAAAAATTGTTTGATAAAAAAAACACAAAAAAATGTCTGGGGACGTCCGTTAGCATGTTCGCTATCATTTCCCAGATTTTGAAGGAAAAATATTTCTCATCCTAGGAAAAAAGCCGGGGAAATCTAACGCTGAAAAAATCGATACTATTTACTAAGCGCTATGCAAATTAATCACATTTTGCTAAATTAAAGCTTTTTTTTAATTAACCCACAAAAAAAGTGTGTGGGGACGTCCGTTAGCATGTTCGCTATCATTTCCCAAATTTTTAAGACAAAATATTTATTATTCTAGAAAAAAAAGCCGGAGAACCTAAAACTGGTAAAATCGACAATTTTCTAAGTATCACATGCCCTTAACAGAAGCTTACAATTTCTGTTAGCGTCTATCACAGAAAAAGAAAAATATATAGGAAGATAAAAAAATAACTTAGTTGTCAACAATGCTATCGGACAAGCTTTCATTTTCTAAAAGTAAAAGAGAACATCCCAAGGTTTCGGAAATTCACCATTTCCATTATCAGAGGAGACCGATAATATAGGTATAGTCTATAATAGAAAATAGCGAATATGTAAAAAAGTTAGAACAGTATAATAATCTTAGTAACTAAAAAATAAAAGTACTTCCGGATTAGTTTCGTAAAGACTTCAGTTTTTTTTAAGTCAGTTAAAAATTTTGGAGATTAGTAAATTATAGTTAAAATGTGGATGCGAACAGAAATTTCCTAATTAAAATTAATTTTCTGTGAAGTGAAAATAGTAAAATTGTTAATTACTAATAAACATAGAATTTTTTGGTAAGGTTAGGTTAGATTAATAAGCATTTTATTTACCATATTTTGAATTCCTGTGTGATTATTTTCAATTAAAATTTTTCATTAAGGTGTAAAAATGTAACTAAGACTAGTTTGAAAAAAAATGTGGTCAAAAAGTCAAAAATAAATGTTAATATTTTTGTATGAGTGCAGGATGCAAAAGCATCCTGCTCCCACAAAGATGACTCCAAAGTGACTGTCAATAAGGAAACTAACCTATCATACCATAAATCGGAAGAAAAGGCCCCAATTATAAAAGAATATAAATAGAGGGATGGAAGTATTAAGAATGTAGGAACTAGCAAGATAAATTTTATTTATGAGTAACAAATTTTAATTTTCAGATTTTTCGATATTATTGTTAATAGTATTGTGAAAGAACAAAAAGAAAGATTAAAAAAAATATATTTTTAATGAAAGAATTCAAGGATAGAATTGTATGATTCATCAAGGTAGTCTAAATCAGTAATTATGTGAATGCAGTTATCTAGTTCTTTTTTAATAAAAACCATTTCAGCAAAGGCTCTTTTTATAGGAAAACGCTATTGATGTAGTATTTCAATCTCTTCCCAAAGAAAAAAGTGAGAAATATTATCATTGATATTTTTATGTAAATAATCATTTAAGACATTGTCATAATTTAATCTAACACTATCTTGATGTTTTTTCGTCTAATGTGTAAGGGTCTTTTTGTTTGTCCAATATAACATTTACTACAGTCACAAGCAAAACTGTATACTACTTCGGTTTTATTCAAGGTTTCTAATTGGTCTTTACCTAATTTAATCATTATATTCGGTTTAGAATATATTAAAAAAGTTGTGGTGACTTGATAAGTTTTTAGAAGTCTTTTTATATTATCGGAAATTGTACCATAATATGAAATAGTAACAATAGATTTTATGCTTTCACGATGATTCATTTTGAAAACAAGAGATATTTCGGGTTTCACTCGTGTAAAAAAAACTACGAATTGTTTGCCGACGTTTCATGAACAATGCAGTTCACATCTTCAGGGCTGACCTGAAACTGAGGTATCAGGTCATGATGTTCTTAGGTATACTTTCTACGATGCCTGTGATTGGCCAGAGCGCCCCACCGTGGGCGTAAAATGTTGGCGTAAAATGTTGACATATGACGCAGAACGGCCAACATTTTACGCCAAGCTCAAGTTCCATCCTCCAACTTAACAAAACAGGAAAAAACCGCAATTAAAGAACTCAATCAAAATAAAGATATTATAATATTACCCGCAGACATAGGCAACACAACAGTAATAATAAATAAAGAAGACTATAAAAACAAAATCATGGACCTTCTAACTGACGATACATACAAAAAACTTAAAAAGGACCCCAGGAAAACAATAGTCAGTAAAACAAAGATTCTTCTCAAAGACTCTAAACTTGACAGCCAAACAATATCTAACTTAATACCTACGAATCCCATCTCTCCAAAATTTTACGGGCTCCCAAAAATCCACAAAGAAAACATTCCACTCAGACCGATCGTCAGCGGAATAAACTCACCAACGTACAAACTAGCAGGTTTCCTCGCTGCAAAACTAAATCCTTTTACAGGAAACTCCATCACTCACGTTCAAAACTCATTTGACTTTATTAAAAAGATACAACAGATTCACATTCAAGCCCAAGACATCATAGTGAGGTTCGACGTAGTATCTCTTTTTACAAAAGTACCAATCTCGGATACAATTAACGTTATTAAATCTTTCACAAACTTCCCTTCCGAACTTGTACTTTTGATGGAACAATGTCTCAATAATACTTACTTCTCGTTCAATAACCAATTCTACGAACAAACCTCAGGGGCAGCAATGGGATCCCCAATCTCACCTGTATTAGCCAATGTCTTTATGGAACATCTAGAAACTAAAATCAAACTTAAACCAGAATTCTGGTTCCGTTACGTTGATGACACATTTATCATCTGGCGACATGGACGAGATAAACTAAATAAATTTTTCGATTTTATCAATTAATTACATCCTAATATCCAGTTCACCATGGAAATAGAAAAAAACGGAAAATTGCCTTTCTTGGACGCATTAGTTTACAAAAAATCTGATAACACATTAGGACATGAAGTTTACAGAGAACCCACGCATACAAACAGATACTTACATGCCTCCTCCCATCATCACATATCTCAAAAACAATTGGTCATCAACTCCCTTGTATACAGAGCTGCCTCCATAACAGACAAAGATAACTTACAAAAGGACCATGCCTACCCTACATCCAAAGTGTCACAGAACAAATAAGAAGATTTCTGAACAAACACAACATCCAAACCATATTTACACCACCTGCGAAAATAGAACAACTACTAAATAACCCTAAAGATAAAAAGGCACCCTTCAGTGATCCAGTAGTATATAAAATCCCTTGTTCTTGTGGCAAAGTCTATATTGAAGAAACCGGGAGAACGGTGAGCCAACGTATGAAGGAACACGAAAGTAAAGTCAGATTAAAACATTTCACGCAATTTTTTATAATTTCAATGTTATGTTGCAGAGGGTGTTTAGATACCAAATTTAGTAATCATCCAGAATATGTTAATTTGCGAAACTAATTAGTAGAAATAAAGCCATTATCATTTTTAATCATGCTAATGTTGAGAAAGTTCATAGTATTGTCATCTTCTAATTCATGTGTAAATTTTAATCTTGCGTGAAATGAATTAAGATTTTAATAGTATGTTCAATTTTATCTTTAGGAATAATTGAAAATGTATCGTCTACATACCTAAAATAGGCAAAAATTTGAAAATCTAATTTGCTAAAAATTTTAGATTCTAAACCTTGCATTGCCATGTCTGCTAAGTTATTAGAAATTAGAGAACCCATAGGAATTCCAAAGGTTTGTCTGTAAAAAGTTTTGTTGAATTGAAAATAGGTGTTATCCATTAAAAATTTAATTCCTTCTTGGAATTTGTGTAGAGGTAGTGCGGTGATTTTTTTAATGCGATACCATCTTTTTTCTATATTATTCAGAACCAATTCTGGGGAACATTTGTGCAAAGGGAAGTTACGTCAATAGACATCATAATGTGGTCTGAAGGAATAGTTATTTTTTCAAGTTTTTGTTTTAATTCTATGGCATTTTTGATAAAAGATGTAGATTCAGGAAGAGCAATTTTTAATATATTATTAAATATTTTAGCCCTAGTACAAGGAGGCAAATTAAGAGAACTACCAACCGGTCTTAAAGGAAAGTCATTTTTATGGATTTTAGGTAGACCATAAATTCTAGCCAAATTTGTATTTTCTGTAATGACCTCTGGTCTGTTTATGTTAGATTCTAAAAAACCTTGTAGTCTCCATTTGTCGATTTTATTAAAGTTTTTTCCTTTTATTGTTTTTAAGGGGTAATCTTGAATTCGTTCATAAGTTGATTTATCGTTTAACATTAGTTCCATTTTATTATAATAATCTTGTTTATTAAGAATGACGGTAACATTACCATTATCCGCACGTGTTATTAAAAAAGTCTTGATTTCCTTTGAGAAAGGTTTTAGTTTCAGCAATATTTTTTTAAAATGATTCTATCTGAGTCAGAGATAAGGTTAGGTTTTTTAATGTATCGATAAGATAAGGCAAGAATTTTGTGTCTTACTGAATATCAAAGAATTCTTAATTGTAAACATAATTTAACACATCACTCTCTTGAAAAAAAATTACAGAACATCTTATATTCAAAAAACTCTTACAGTCGAGATGTATGAAATTAACAAACATACACAATTATACTCGAACAATCTAGACGTTTATGATCCGTGGCTTATTAATTACACGATTACTCAGATTCCAGAACATGTTAACGATGTTCTTAGATTAGGTGACAAATTTGGCTCTACTTTTCTAACTTCAAAAAATCAACACATCTTTGAAATTGTGAAAGATGTAGAAACTAGTATTTATAAAATTCCAGATAAATTGCCAGCAAAATTAAGGCACAAAATTCTTGCCTTATCCTATCGATACATTAAAAAATCTAACCTTATCTCTGATTCAGATAGAATCATTTAAAAACATATTGCTGAAACTAAAATTTTTCTGCAAGGATATCAAGACATTTTTATAACACGTGCGGATAATGGTAATGTTACCGTCATTCTTAACAAACAAGATTATTATAATAAAATAGAACTAATGTTAAACGATAAATCAACTTATGAAAGAATTCAAGATAACCCTTTAGAAACAATACAAAGAAAAACCTTTAATAAAATCAACTAATGGAGACTACAAGGTTTTTTAGGATCTAACATAAACAGACAAGACGTCATTACAGAAAATACAAATTTGGCCAGAATTTATGGTCTACCTAAAATCCATAAAAATGACTTTCGCTTAAGTCCGGTTGGTAGTTCCCTTAATTTGCCTACTTATAGCATGGCTAGAATATTTAATAATATATTAAACATTGCTCTTTCTATATCTAAATCTTTTATAAAAAATGCTATAGAATTAAAACTAAAACATGAAAAAATCACATTTTCTTCAGACCACATTATGTCTCTTGACGTAACTTCCGTTTTCACTAATTTTTCCGTAGAATTGGTTCTGAATAGTATAGAGAAAAGATGGTATCACATTAAAAAAAATCACTGCACTACCTCTAGAAAAATTCAAAGAAAGAATTAAATTTTTAATGGATAACACCTATTTTTAATTCAACAAAACTTTTCACAGACAAACCTTTGGAACTCCTATGGGTTCTCCAATTTCTAATAACTTAGCAGACATGGTGATTCAAGATTTAGAATCTAAAATTTTTAGCAAATTAGATTTTCAAATTTTTGCCTATTTTGGATATGCAGACGATATATTTTTAATTATTCCTAAGGATAAAATTGAAAAAACTATTAAAACGTTAATCCATTTCACGCAAGATTACAATTTACACATGAATTAGAAGATAACAACACTATCTACTTTCTCAACATTAGCATTATTAAAAATTATTATGGTTCTATTTCTACTAATGGATTTGGCCAATCAAAATATTCTGGCCGATTCCTACATTCTTTATCTAAATATTCTCTACAACATAAAATTGCAATTATAAAAAATTTAGTAGATTCAGCAATTTTACTTTCTGACAAGGAATTTCATGTTGATAATTTAAATACAGTTAAACATTAGCTATTTTTAAATAATTTTCCAGAAAATATTATCGACAAACAAATTAACAATAGATTAAAAGAACTTAATAACATACAATTTAATTTAAAAATCTAACAATATTATAAATAAAGAATTCGATATTTCATATTATGGTACAATTTCCGGTAATATAAAAAGACTTCTAAAAACTTATAAAATCACCACAACTTTTCGTACAAATTCTAAACCGGATATAATGATGAAATTAGGAAAAGACCATTTAGAAACCTTGAATAAAACCGACGTTTCGTTAAAAAAAAATTTTTTTTATTCTTTCTTTTTGTTTTTTCAGAATATTATTAACAACAATATCCAAAAATCTACAAATTAAAATTTTTTAATTAATAAATCAAATTTATCTTGCTAGTTCCTACATTCTTAATACTTCCATCCCTCTATTTATATTCTTTTATAATTGGCGCCTTTTCTTCCGATTTATGGCATGATAGGTTAGTTTCCTTATTGACAGTCACTTTTGTAGTCATCCTTATGGGAGCAGGATGCTTTTCCACCCTGTTCTCATAAAAAAATATTAACATTTATTTTTGACTTTTTGACCACATTTTTTTCAACTAGTCTTAGTTACATTTTTACACCTCAATGAAAAATTTTAATTGAAAATAATCACACAGGAATTCAAAATATGGTAAATAAAATGCTATTTTCACTTCACAGAAGATTAATTTTAATTAGGAAATTTCCTGTTCGCATCCACATTTTAACAATAATTTACTAATCACAACTATTTTCGACTGAATTTACAATTCTTGACTATAACTATTTTATCGGTTCTCCCTGATGATGGAAATGGTGGATTTCAGAAACATTGGGATATTCTCTTTTACTTTTTGAAAATAAAAACTTGTCCGATAGCTTTGTTCACAACTAAGTTGTTTTATTTCATCTTCCAACATTGGTTTCTTGGACGTTAAAGATTTACTTATGAAAATATATCTTAATTCTTTTCACTTTATCATTGACTATAATAATCTGTAGAACATTTGCATTAATTTACAAACTATTAATTTCTGTAATTTCTTTTAAATTATTTGATAATATCATTATCAATTTTTATTCTTCCATTTAATTTAATTATTAAACCATTTGAAAAATTTGTTTAAACCAAATTATTTCGAGATACTTTTAAATTTAATAGGAAAATCGCAAAATAGGTTCTTATCCGACGATATAGGCTCGCCACGACTAAACTCGAATGTTACAAGAAAAAACAAAAACTCGTGAAAGGGGCGTTAAAACAGAAGCATCCATTTGCAAAATAAAAATAAAAAATCCTAAAAGACGCAACCATTTCCACGAAAAATCCTCGTCTATGATCAAGTGCGTCCCCAAAAATGAAAATATTGACCTACAAAGAGTTGCTTAACTTTTTAATTGATTAATTTATCAAACAAGCAAGAAAATACTTTTGACTCATTATTTAGCTTTGTTTGTGAGTATTTTCGATAAACAAAACAAAAATATCAAGTCTGATCAAAAAATGGTTTCGGGAAAATATATTAGACTTTAAAAAGTATATGAAATTCATCCTTTAAATATTTTTAATTATCTGTCGTCGTTTCGCTTGAAACTAGAATTTTCGACTTATTCATTTTCGGTGATTAAAAACAAAAAGACAAATCCTATCTAGTCCAGGCGCAAAAAATAAGTTTTTTGCGAATAGCTTTTTTTTATTATGCCCTGGTGATGTGAGGTGTATTTCCTATTATCACATATACACTGACCTTCTGACCCTATATGGTACTATTTATGATTATTTCCTATTGTAAGCATATATAATTCACTTTTCATGCATAATAATTTAATCATATATATTATTATTATTTTTAATAATTATTATGTATATAATTTATGTAAAAAATAGAAAATATGTGCAAAAAATAATCATTTATACTCGTTTCCACGCCACCATTAATGTAAAGTGAACGAGGCGTCTTTTTTTGGTGGTTTCCCCAGTAGGTCTAGTTCACATCTTTAATCTATTTTTGATCTTTTCAAAATTTTTCTTCTAGCTCTCTTCGATCCTTCTTCAGTCATTTCTAGGTTTTCAGTTATTCTTGTCTTCCGCCTTGTTCTTCTTGGTAGTCCAGACTCGCTGATTTCTTCTTAGAATACACGAATTGGTTTAGTTTCTTCCTCCTCCTCCGTTTTTTCTATTTCTTGATCCTTATCTCCTTTACTATCTGCCTTCATTATCTTCGAAATCTTCAACAAATCGTCGACAATGGTCTCGCTTTCTCCATCATCTGAGTTATCCAAGATTTCAGGCTCCTTCTCACACGAACCTCCATTGCAATGCATACATATGATGGAGCACTTCAACCCTGTTTTTCTACAGCTGCATCCTTTCTTGCATTGGCAGGAGAGGAATTTCAGAAGAACTTCTGGAGCAGGATCCTTCGTTGCCTTGACTGGAGTGAGTCCAGCCTTAGTTCCCTTCCACCCCCAGTCTTCTGGATTCTTCATGACTCCAAACCAAGCTTGACTTGATGTTAAGTGCGGAGATGGTGCTGCCGTGCTGCTTCTGCTGTAGGTGACAGTGAATCAAGAGTCATGTTACTCTTAGTCGTTGATCTCGTGAAATGTTGATACCGGAGAGAATGCAAATAAATATATGTTCCAGATTCTCCGCATAGGGCAATCAAGAATTTTTCTCCAGCTGCAGCCATGTCAACAGGACAAACAATCTCTTCCTCGATAACTTGAACAGTCTGTTTCCAGTTCTCAGAATTTTTTAGCACTTTCAAAAACTTGGTTTTTCATTGGCCTTTCCTTTTCATAAAATTATATTTCATATTTTTTGCACATGCATTTCGTTTCCTACACACCTCATTTATTTAATGACGATTAAAAATAATTATTATGCATGAAAAGTGAATTATATATGTTTACAATGGGAACTGATCATAACTAGTTTTTTATGGAGTCATAAGGGCAGTGTATACGTGATTCTAGGAAATACACCTCACTTCACCTGGGTATAACTTTGAAACTACTTTATTGCTAGAAAAATGTTTTGCATGAAATTGGTAGTTAACCTTTTTTTCAACTTGGTGGAGCGAGTCGCCATTTTATTTTTGTGCAAGTTTCGTATGTTGTTTAAAACACCAAATTGAACAAAAATTCACACTAACTAACTTTTTCGGATTTAATCCAAGGTAGGCCCCTTTTTAGTTCTCCAGCGCCTCGGCTAATCATAAAATAGTTGATAATAGATTTTATGCTTTCACGATGATTCATTTTGATAAAAAGAGATATTTCGGGTTTCACTCGTGTAAAAAAATACGAATTGTTTGCCAACGTTTCGTGAACATTGCAGTTCACATCTTCAGGGCTGACCTGAAAAGCCCTGAAGATGTGAACTGCAATGTTCACGAAATGTCGGCAAACAATTCGTAGTTTTTTACACGAGTGAAACCCATAAAATAGTTAAAATAAAAATGGTAGATATTTTGAAAAGCCTTAATTCTTCTTTCAAACTTTTTTCATGTATCTGTTTTCGTTTAGTGTAGAATTGTAATATTAAATTTTTGGACAGCTTCGGCGGATAAATCCATAACCGTTGGTCAATGAATGCTGGTTAACGAACTCATTCTTCCTTTTTGAACTCAAAATGCGTGTCAAAGCCCTACGTAATCCAATGATTTCTTCGAGAGTCATCGTGTTTACGGAAATACATATGTACGTACATAAATAACTTTCATACAAAAAAACGAGACAAACTAAGATGCGAAATTTTGGACGATTCTAAATCTAATCTATATAATAAAATGAATTTTGACTTCTAAATCGATCTGGACCATAATATTCCGCAGAGACATGAGTTAGTTCAAAAAATAAGTTTAAGTCTATCAAATACATATTCGAAATTTGCTACATTTACGTGTTGATGCCTCAGAAAATTTTAATCATAAATGAAATTGAATTATAATTTGAGCTGCAGTTAAAGTGAAACTAATTCTTTAGATGGACTCAACAAACTGCTCATAAATTAAACTTTCCAATTATTTCCTTTGTTTACAAGAATTTTTGTTTCAGGCAGTAAATAGTTCTCGAAATGGATCAAATTAGAATCTAAATTAAACTTCTCAAAACTACATGAATTATTTGCATAATTCTTAAAAGGTAAAAAATGTTTTCATATTAAATCTTCTTGACAAATTTCTTGAAAGCCATAATAATAATTTGTAGGAAAATCATCATGCAAAATATTTTTATTATGGTTACGTATACAAGTTTGATAGCATAATTTATCGCCACAAGTACATAAAATATTGATCAACTACACCAAATTTCGACCAACATTTAATAATTTGTAATATTTTTCGTAGCCAGCTATATTATAAATGAAATATATTTTTTTCGGCCAGAATGATTTCTGTCACGTTTACCAATTCTAATATTAAGGTAGTATTAAATAGTGGCGATAAAATACGAATATGTGGAAATTGGGGATTAAAAAAAATTATTCATCAAAATTTATTATAACTTTGATGTAACGTGTACATAAAATATTAATATCAACTAGCTTCCAAGAAGATTTAATGAGAATTTTTGCTTTTATTTCCGTAAATAATGTTTATTTGTAACATTCAGCTATACTATTTTCCATTTACAACAATATTTTTTCCTTTTTTCCTACAATAATAATTCCGAGGCACTATTAAAATAATTAGATTAAAAAAAGCACTAACGCGGAAAAAATAAAAAGCTCAGGAGTTTACTTTCAAAAGGAAACATATCCACTTGGGAAAAATTTTCTGAAATTAACAAAAACGTTGTACGTTTTAACAAATTTTTTTCAAATTACTCATATGTTCTAGTATTGTTTACTGAGGCTCCAAAAATGATGTCCTGAAATGTGAACATCCTATCCCAAAAATTGAAGGCGTTACAGCCATTTTTAATTTGGATATGTTCCTTTTTGATCGAAAACCTGTATATGTTCCTTTTTGTCGTGAACGTAAAAGAACTCCGTAAAAAGTCAGCTTTATCGGACGCATACCTCCGTTTGCACAAACCGTGGTTCAGTTCTCCGGCATAACATAAAACAACAATAGTTTTCAGTCACTATCCAAAAAAAGAATTTAGCGCGGTGAAAATAACACTGAATACAATAGAAATAACAACATTGTATCACGGATATAATATTTCTGTCAAGCAGAATGTCGACAGGCATCCCGAAGAGCGATGCTCACGGACTCTTTTGGTTCAGTATATTACTACTTAACATATACAAGGTTATCACCCACGCGCACTAAAGTATTTATTTATAAGTAGAGATTGAAAAAAATCAACAAATGACACTCTGGATATGTGCCTTTTTGAAAAAAAACTACTTACGTATCTTATAATTCACTGAGGATATGTTCCCTTTTGATTGAGAGAAAAAGAAAGCCTTATGGGGAAGTGGACATGTTCCCTTTTGACCAGAACACTCAACTATAACCTCCAAATACACAGGAATTTGCTCCTTTGATATTAAAATGGAATAGGTAGTTCGAAGTAGCTCACCATACAGATTCAGAAACGAAGAAAAAAAATTTTTTTAAATTATGGATATGTTCTCTTTTGAAAGTAACCTCCTCGGTTGTTTATTTATGAAATATATTTTTCGCAACAAGTGTTAATTTAATTATTCGCAAAAAATCTGGATGAAATATCATTATTATGTATGAAATTATATATTTGCTTTTAAAAATTTTCGTTGATAGAGAACCATTTTTGAAATAATTTTAATCGCAATCAGTGAAAGAGATAAGATTAAAAACTGAAGAATAACCAAAATTCAATTCATTTGGAACTAGTTGTCAATGCATTTCTGAAAATATAAATAGAGCAAGTGACTTAAATATATGATAAATGTTAATGAGATTGTATTTTACTTACTTCAAAAGAAAATAATACTCGTTATGCTGTTATTCTAACACTTATTTTAGAAATTCGAAAAATGCAGTTTTTTCTTTTTTCTTGCAAGGTGCGCATATGAAATTCAACAATACGCTTTTATTACATATTATATATCATATCACAGAAAAAACTATAGTTTAATTTTGTTGCATGTAAAATTTCCCACTGTTGAAGTTTACATGCTATTTGGCGAAAGTTTGTCCCACGATGGAATAAAAGCTCTGTCACCTGCTTCGACGTCCTTAGCAGCAATGCGAAAACGGCAAATTTTGAGTGAATTCGAGCTATAAATCGGAGCACCAGTTTTTAAGGGCATGTGACATTCAAATCAACCGACCAAGCCAGTCCTAAGATCGAAATTTGTTCCCACATTTAAAAATAAAAGTTTTAAAAAAGCGGAAAAATTTTGGGGAAGTATTAATAAACGCAAAAGGAAGGTTTATAAGCTTGCGTGTATTTGGGAAAGAAAGTTTTTTTAAAAATAAAAATAGTAATTATTGGTAAATATGTTCTACTTTATCGATAACACCTGTTGTGTCAGTAACTGAATTTTTTTATTCAGACGACAGGTGGCGCTAGAGCTCGACTTTTGGATTTAGAATTGTTTTAATGCACATTCCATTCAAAGTGAACATAGCCTACAATCTCAACTCCATTTTCGATAATTTGGCGGTATATTCAAATTTCGATACATCAGAATACAAAATTT
>NC_046659.1:58189607-58193515 GCF_010883055.1 Belonocnema kinseyi
AAAATTTAGTTCTGAATTTTTCAAAAAAAAATTCTAAAATCGGTGCATAATTGCGTTCTAAATGTCATTTTGAACCTCGTTTTCCGATTTCACCCCACTGTTGATCGGTACCTCTAGAGAAAAAGGTTTTTTCTCTAAGTACTTAAAGCTTTTGCTCTTGGTGGTTCGGAACCCACCTTAAACTGTTAGTCTCTCTCCCACCAACCAAGTAAGTGGCAACACATTAGAAGCTTCCATTCCAAAATAAAATGTGATGTAATTTTCCCCGCCTTCAAAACGCTTGGATTGATTTATTGTCAGACTTTTGAAGATAATTATTAATAAGTGCTATTCAGAAATGAAAAAAGTGACATTGTTTCTATGAAGACAAATTTAGTTTTAATTCAGAATTTAACACTACTGTAAGATACAGAGTTGTTCATTGTAACGGAACACAGTGATTGACCTTTTATCAGACTCTCTGATTGTTTGAAAATGAAATTTTCGCTAAGACAGAAAAAGAAGTTTAAAGAATATTGAAAGTACATATCTATTTTTTTGCTAGGGAAAAAACTCACACTATGAGGAAGCAAATTCATTAATACCTGTGAGGGAGCGAAAAAATTCCTCAGCTTAAATGTATTAAAAAATAAAAGGAGAGATTTTCAACAAAAGCATTTTTCTAAAATGCATAATAGTAGATTTTCTAGTTACTTACCATAAACGCGAATTGTGCCATCTGTCTCTCCTCGTGGATTTTTCGCTACACAGTTGTAGCTCCCATAATCTGATTTCTGAAAAAAGTACGTAAATAGGTCACAAAAAACAGAATGGATAAAGGGAAAGTGTGCTTTAAAAAAAATGTCAGGTGCAAATTGACATTGCTGCGGCGACACAGGAACTTCGACAAATCGATACCTTTAGTTTTTCATTTTATTGCAGCTCGTTAAGCTTTGTAAAGCTTTGTTCTGTACGAAACACGTGCATACTGTGATTCGATATTAGATAAGTTCGCAAATTTAAATTGATTTATTTCCGTGGTACGGACGAGCTGTTTATTTTGGGTGCAAAAATATCCTAGTGATTACGGTGCCACCGATGCAAATCCTATGAACACGTGACACTTCGAACTCAGCTATTTTCAGTTTTTGAGAAAATTATAGGCGTCATGGCCTTTACAAAGTTTGATGAAACAAGATTCTGAACTGTTGCAACTAAACATTATTAACTACTCTGTTATGAATCTCTTGCAAGAAAACATATCAGACTTTAAAAGTATTTCGCTTTATTTATTAGGATAAACAAAAATAATATAAGTGATAAATATTACAAAAAAATCATATCTATTTAATTTTCAACAGAGATATATTCTTTTAATAAATAAATTTTACAAATGAAAATATCTATGCTTAAAACGGAAACCAGTTACTACTGTGTTTAAAAAAAATTACTTGTAGTAAAAATCAAAACCTTTAGGTACATTTTGTTGAACACTATCAAGATTTTCAACAACTTTCATTTGAATATGCTGCATCCATCGGTTTTGATAGGTGACTAAAAGCTTTACCAATATTTATATGTTTTTTATATTTTTCATTTTATAACTTTGAAAGTTATGCCTCATATCGTATTTGCGGTACCATCTTGCTGTGTTTAATACATATTTTCTATTTCTGAAAAATGTTATATTTTTTTCACTCAATTTTTTTTTTTAAGGTTGAAGAATAAACTTTCTGCATTATTGATTCATTTCTTTGAATGCAGATACATTTCTAAAGGCACACATTTGTTTTTTAGAATAATGGGCTCAACTTCTAGATTCTTCTCCGTTGAAGAGGATCCTAAATGAAAGAAGTGTTATGCGGGAAAAACTGATATAATTTAGGAAATATTGCAGTTCAGTTTACTGTTCTTCTTCAATTTGTATTTAAAAAAAAAACAAATAATCTGTGCCGGCATATGCATACAATTTTTAACTTCAATAAGCGAGTCTTATTATATATAATATATATTGTCACAAAAAAACAAAAGATAAAGTTTACATCGATTCCAGGTGAAAGATTCACCGCAACAAAAATTAATCCTGCCAGATAAAGTTTACATGAATCGAAGATAATTTCCGATTTTTAACCTTGCCTGAATAATCTTTCGTCTTACAAGCAATCCATTTGTATTCGAGATGTAGCGAGAATGAGAACGCCAGCGCTGTATATCGTCGTTTCACTTAATTAAATTGGAGAGAAATGGGGATTCCCGTCTGTCAAAGTGACTTATCGCGTTTTTTGCTAAATGTTAATAAATAAGTTCTAATTCGTCTACAATAAATTGATTTATTTCGGAGGAGATATATCAGTAAGAACAATTTTTTTGTGTTTTTTGTTGTTGATTCTACACGTTTTATCGAAATTTGCTCACTACAGCGCGACGCAGTCGACGAGTTCAAAATTATTTTCCTAACCTCGGTAAAACTTTTGCCGAAATATGTTTCATTAATAACCGTTGCGGGTCTGACCTGCAACAAATTTTATATTTTGTTTTTTCTGTGTTGTTTAAGGGCATGTGACACAGTGAAATACCTTCATTACCAACCTCACTTTTTCAGTTCATTGCATTTTTCTTTGAATCTAAGAACTTTTTTTTAATGTAAAATATCGTGCTGAAACTTTGGAAAATGCATTAGAGTACAATAAAGTACGTTAAAGTTCTTCATTTGGGTAAGAAATTCACTAAAAGTTTGTTTTACCAAATTGCCTTTTCATTATCTTTTTTCTGAACCGCGACATTTTTTGAACGTTCAAACTTTTTTTGTGCGTGAAATATCGGCCTCAAACTTTGAAAAATGCAAGAGCCGACAGGAAACTACGTTAAAGCACGTCATTTAGATACAAAAGATAAAAAAAAAATTATTTCAACTAAGTCTCAGCCAACGAAGGACTCTGTTATCAATTGTATCGACATCAGCGATGCATGAAAAGGCGAACTCTGACGGCCACTAGACGAGGCTCTAACAGTTGGCTCGTCATAGACACATGAAATGCGGGATCCACGATTCCACTCGGTCAAGAATCACTAATGCTGAGTCATTATGTCAAAAGTATGACAAAGCTTTATCCAGCATAAAATCTGATTGAAGTATGCTGCTTCAATTTTCAATTGTGATCAGTGGAAGTATTGAAATCATAATATGCATTTGCAAAGTGAGCAAAAAGGAATTGTCCATAATGCGTATCGCTTAGGTTCCTGTGTCATGACAACCAGCAAGCATAAAACTTCTCTTACTTTGAAATTGCTCCCTTATACTTATACTTACGTCAGAAATATCAACTTACTGGTAATTGAAAACCAAAGTGAAGCCAAATTGTGAAACCAAATTGAAAACCAAAGGTTTTTTTGGTAAAAAAATTCTATTTAAGGGTTGTGAAGACCCTCTAAATAAATTTAAAAATAGAAGAAACCAGTAATTATACAATCATTTTCCACGTTATCCGCTTATCAATCAAGCAAAAACGTGATTTTACTTTTTTAAAGTTTATTTTATAGAAAATATACAATGAAAAATGATTTAAATTTTAACTTTTTGGTCAATTTTAAAGTACAACTTTCATTTACACCAGTCTAACCTCACTTTCTCAACTTTGACATGATTTTTTCGCATGATTTTTTCGGTATGAAATACAGTCCGATATTTGCGAGAAAGGTGATTTTTAGCGAATTAGACTTTTCCCTCGGTAATAAGCGTAGAATAGAGAAAAATTAATATTTGCAGATTTCAGCGCAAAAGTGAAGATTATTGTAGTATTTTGAATGCGCGATTTTTCAATCAATCGAAAATGCCACAATAAAAATAAGATACCTCCTAAACTTATTCACTTCTATTTCCATAGCGACCGCCACACACTTTTCTATTCTCCCAAAGAGAACGTGTTTTA
>NC_046659.1:58193615-58199555 GCF_010883055.1 Belonocnema kinseyi
TCACCATTTTCTGAAAAATTTAGTTCTGAATTTTTCAAAAAAAAAATTCTAAAATCGGTGCATAATTGCGTTCTAAATGTCATTTTGAACCTCGTTTTCCGACTTCACCCCACTGTGCGATCCCACGACTCTCTGGAGATGAACAACACAACTTCCCTTGCTAGGCTAGTGTTCCCGCATGAGCCGCCGAGATTCTCCCAGACCGCGAGGCGAGAATCGAACAAACTTACGCTTTAGTCCCCACGACCATCGTCCCACTCACTTTATTCTGTTATATTCCTGTTATAAAAAGGAATTAGCTTATAAATAAGAAAAATAATTTTGTTACAATATTTAAAAACAAAATTAGTAGGTTATAATATTTCACAAAAAGTTCCTCATATAAGTGTTGTGCTCTGTTTTTCAAAGAAGACGATTTTTTCTTTAAATCTCTATAACTATTGACCTAATTGAAATATTTATGATTTTCTTTTTGACCTTTAAATTTTTTGTCTATTTTTCACTTGTATTTTGATAATGCAGATATTTGATAAGTTTTATGTTTGCTAAATAACTTTTGTGGTCAGGAGTACATAAAAAACCAAATGTAATCTTTACAGCGATTTCCGAATAATCATTAACTTCAACGAAAATGAACTTTACGTATTAAAATTTAGCCACCACATTTGAAATGGTTACCATGTCAATTATATTCAATCTTCTTTTGTTTCGATGCGAAAAAATTCAACTTTATCTATCTAAAAATTTCCCGGAACAAAAATTAACTTCTGTTCTTAATATGATAATTATTTTTTCAAAAATCAAATATTCTTTGTTTTCTTTGAGACAATGACAGAGATAAAAACATGTTAATATAAAAGTTTGCAGTTCTTAAAAAGTTCTATGAAAATTGTCTCTTATTCTTTTGCGATTTATTTCATCATTTTCAAGGAATATTAAAAAATTACATTTTTAGAAAAATAATTCTCCCGGCCTCAAAAACAGTGGGTTGCCACAAAATTTTTTGTATCATATTCTCAAAATTTAAAAAATATATATAAAAGATTCTAGAAAACCCCACCTTTTTTTCGCGTATTGTTTTACTAATTCTAACTGGAGAATTTTTCGCCCTAAAAGTGTAATTTTTGAATTTTTTTCGTAATCGATGAAAGATATCGCAAAATAGCAAGAAATTTTTGTCATAAAACTTTTTTAAATGTGCGAAATTTCGTCTTAACATTATTTCATATCTGTAATTATTTCAATGAAAAATAAAATATCCGATTGTAAAAAAAAAATAATTCTCCTCGCCACAGAAGTTTTTTAACAAGCATCAAACTTAAAGATATCTTGACTATGAATGTACAAGTTCAACAAAAATTAATGTTGAATTGTTAGGCAAAAAAATTAAATTTCTACCAAAAGAGGATGAATTTTGTACGCAAAAAGGCAATCAAGGACAATATTTTCGTATGACATTTCGCTAAAGTTCGATCTTGCCACCGTAGCTACAGTGCAGCAGATTTTTGCTCAAACCATCAGTTTTCGATTGTCAGTCGTTCGAAATCGAGTGGGTCCACCTGCACCCCATTGTGCCGCGCATGATTCAATTTCGAAATATTGAGTGATTTTTTTACGTTGTTTTTCGACTTCAGATTGAAGAATCAGGTACGTAGAAAATATTTTTCTACTTTCTTATACGGTTTGTTATGATTAATTATATAATCAATCAGATGGCGTACAATTTGCGGTCTTGCCCTATGCGCGAGGAATTACTCACAGAAGATGAGGAGAGAGATTCGGATGGCAGTAAGCATGATTCTGACGACAAACAAAGAAATTATTCTGTCATTCTTGTATTGTAAATGGAAGGTCGCACAGATGGCCATGCAGAATTTTCTTTGGGATTCTTGATCAAGCTATTGTAAATGCAAGAGTTTTGCAGCGAGTACAATATAATACACAAAAAAGTTACGCATTGTATTCCAGATTAAATGATCGAAAGATAAGAAAAGTTTGCGGTAGTTGTATTCGCGCTGTTTGCGACCAGCACAGCTACATGATTTGCAAAGATTGTGCCGGTAATGCATAGTAAAATTTGATGGTACATTATTTCACATGCTTTTGAAAGTTTTCGACAATATTTCGATCAAAACATTGTAAAACTTTTCTTTGGAGAATACATTTCTTGTAACATTTTGGTAAGAACACGAAGTTCATTTGTTCTCAAAATTCCTACCTTAATTTCTAAAAGTAAATACCTTTTTTGAAACATATTTCCAGGTTATATTCTTTTCCTGAAAGTGATACCTTAAAAGTTCACTCAGATGAATTCTGAGCCTTTTTAGGCAAAAAATAAAAAAGATTTGAATTTTTTTGTGAAATCACCATTTTTTCCGTTTTTTTTTAATATCAATTTTTTCATCATACTTTAAAAAGATTTTTAAACATATAACCATAATATTTTGGGAAAGTGAGCTCTGAACACATCCTATACAAAAATGCAACTAAAAATATTAAGCGGTTCATTTATAATAATAAATTTTGTCGTTGGGGTGCAGGTGGTCCCAGTGTGCTGAACATGTCTCTCCTCGGAAGTGCACCGAATAAGGGTTAAAATAATCAGCTTGCGGTGAGAAGTATTGCAATCACCAAAATTTGTTCCAAATTAGTAAATACTCTTTGAAAGTTATACCGATTTTTAGCGAAAAACGCCAACATAACCTGAATTTTTTTAAAAATCTGTAATATTCTTTGAAATTCAATGACTTTTCATTAAAAGTATCACTTCTTAGTACAAAAACGTCAATAAAACTAAAAATAGTTAAGCTAATGATTTTAAATGACAATCTGACATTTTTTATTTTTAAAAAACCGATTTCTGATGAACAGCGTTAACACAACCTTACATTGTACCATAATTGTTAAACTTCTTTGAAATGTATATCGATATTTCCGGTAAACGCTCCAAGCTTATCCTACAATCGTATACAGATTGTTAATCTTACTTTTAAACCTGATGGTTTTCCACTAAAAATAGCAATTATTAGTGTACCCAAAAAGCGAATATGATCCAAGATTGTTAAAAAGTTGTCAATCTTTTTGGAACCTAAATCAAAGTTTTTGTTTAATATAACCTATTTCCTGTGAATAACGTAAATACAACCTGAAATTGTTTGCTGTAAACCTCCAACGTAACCAAAAATGGTTAAGAAATTCTTAACTTTCAAAATCTAATTATTTTCCTTTAAATCACCCCCCCCCCATCGCCTCAAACGGTAACAAAAACGAGTAACGTGAATCGTTGAGAAATATAAAATCTTTGAAATCCATTTTTATTGTATAATTCTAGCATAACCTAAAATTTTTCAGAATTTGGAATCTTAATGATGATTTGGTTAAAAAATGTTAATATCTCGTAAAAAGGACAGAAATTGTCTACACTTTTAGTGAGTTCAAGTCTTTCTAAAAATTCCATGATTCTATATGAAAAATATTCTGTTTAAATAACTAATTTCCAGTGAAAAACACTCACAAGAAATAAGCATAATATGTGACAGTACGAGAAGAAACGTGAAATAAATCAATTTTTTTTGTTACATCCAACTATAGTTTCTTATTTACTCATCAATAATAAAAAATATTATTCCTGTATCTGAAACATTCGAATAAGTTTCAACTGCAAAGTGAGACAAAGTAAGTTCCTGCATTGAACCGCTTCTTTAATCACTTCTATAAAATGAAGCTTCCACGCATTAGGTCCCTTTCTTCGCGGATGGTCACATATAAAAATTGTATAGCTGATTTAATAGAGTTAATTTCAAAACGCGTGAAAGTATTAAAAAGCAAAAATGTCTTTTAATTCGTAAAATGTTTTTATGATTTTTTCTTAGTAAAATAGATTATTTGTGGCATACTTTTTCTACACCAAATCCAAAATACAAAATACCTTCAACAAATAAAAAGCCTTTCCAGTATTCAACAATATTGATTACGAGATTTTCGAGACATATCGTTAAATTAGTTGTTTAGATAGGACATCAAGTAATGAAAAGTTAGTAATAATGTACAGAAAAGAGTGAAGCTTGCAAGTATTTCAAATTTTTTGAGGAGTATATACGAAACACATAACCATCTAAAATTTTAGTGCAAATTCATTTTTTTATTTTTAGCGAAAAATTACAATCTTGCCAGTTTTTTGTACAAAATATTTCTTTTTTCCCTCATTTACTGTTTGGCATTGAATCTTCAGAAATTTTTTGTTCAATTAGGTAAAATAATGAAATTTAAAAAAATTCTTATTAATTTTTGGGAAGGAAAATGTTATTGGAAGTTTGAAGGCTATCGATGAAGTCGAAAGTGTCACAGCAAACCGACGGTAAGATGGACTTGCAGTTTGTAATTTCCGGCATTTGTAGCACCTCTTTAGTTCTCCCTACCCTCTTTTCCACCACTCCATGAGCGAGAAACGTGTACCTGTCGTAAATTCTTAGTGGCTGCATTTACGACGTTACTGATCGAAAGGTAAAACGTGCCCCGCAGTAAACCCGTCATCAATGAATAAGCGCAAAAGAAATAAACACATCTTCGACTCTCTATGCATAGAAAATCTTTATTTATTTCGCACTTTTTTAATGATCATTCAAATCAAACTTTAAAGAAGAATCTGATATTTCTCAGCATTAACGTTTACATCTGAACCCAAACCTTCCAATTTTCAAAGCATTAATAAAATTTATGGGAAACGTGTCAACAAATTTTGATCTGAAGTAGCTCTAAATGTAAAAGTGAATAAATATTTATGAATTAAAAAAAAATTTAATTGATTAAGAGATTTTAAAAAAATGGTATGAATCGTGTTTTTGGATTGAGTCAGAAAAACAAAATTTCCACAAATTTGAATTCTCGAAACGGAAATTTCTTTAAAGATACCATCATTATTAAAATTATAGAATATGTAAATTAGCATATTTCTATAGCAAATAGAAGATGAAAAAATCAAAACATTAGAAAAAAATTGAAAATATCATAGAAGTTAAAAAAATCGAGAAAAATAACAATTTGATAAAACTTTCAAATTTTACACAAATAAATCGAAATACCCTAGCGCCTTAAGAAAAGACAAGAAATGTGTGGTTTACAACTGGCCACTAACGGTGGCTCATAATACCCTAAATCGGAATTATTCAAAATAGCCGCATCACTATCGACATACTGGATATTTATCAAAAAAAATTTTGCGTATAAATCCAATGTCCTAAAGAATGCTTTGCAGAAACTTACCTTGGAGTTGGCTAAAAAACGGGACTAAACATACACCAAACACAAATAAATAAAAAACTGTTGGTATGCTTTTTTTAAATATCATTGTAAAAAAACACTAAAAACGCTTGTCAATGCGTTGAGTGCTGATGGAAAAGTGATCTTCTCTAAAACAAAACATTCAACATTCGTCACAACATGCCTACTAATCACGGAATGGCAGAAATCGACGTGGCTCACAACTCCGTTCGGCCAAAAACTTCTCTCCCCTACTTTCAATAATTTTCAAGCTTATGCTTCTAACTTACCGAGAATCTTATTTTCCTATTGCTTAATCAAGAATGGTCTTTAGAGTAGGCTGAAAAAATTATTTTTTCGGGTAGTGGATTCTAATACTGGACAAAAGTTGTGTTTTCCAAAATAAAAATGGCCCACCAAATTTAAGCTAGATTACCGAGTAAAAATGCTTCAACTTGAGTTCGACTTGAATTTCCCCCAATCAAGACATGCTAAAGTCGAAAAGTTCGACTTAAGCATATCTTAGTTTAAAGACGGAGGCAGACTTCAGATTTAGGTGTTGGAGACAAGATTCTATGTCTGAAAGACATAAATTTGTGCCTTACGTCAAATTTTTATGACTCTAACGCGAGCGGTTTATAACTTCGGGGGTATACCTATCCTAACAAAAAGGGTCATTCT
>NC_046659.1:58199655-58210622 GCF_010883055.1 Belonocnema kinseyi
GGACCTTTCAATAGCACTCCCTTCTATAGCCCTTCCGAGAATTGACGGCGCGCCGCAGGTAGGTATAACAGGAGTTGATTTTCATTCGTATTATACTTATTTGACGACAATAGCGAAAATTTTGTTTGTTTTTACGTATTTCTAACGGCTTAGGAGATCCTTCTAGAAAGTTACCATTTTTATTTTTGTTGAAGAAAATTTTTAAGGGTTATACTCGTTCAGACCCACAGATTCTGAATTTTTCAATTAAAAATAACTAATTTAATATTTAAAAAATTTTCATTCATTAATTTTAATCTCATTTATGAGCGGGAAAAGGTTCGACCATCTCAGCCAAGACAAGGCTCATCTTGAGACTAGTAAACGTCGTCTTAGCCAAGACAAGGTTCCACTTAAGACAAGTATATGCCATTTTACCTGTCGTGGCCATAAAAGTAAGACGAAGGCATATGTCTCGACTCAGTTTTGAGACGCAGCCAGACATCGATGTCTTGGAGACGAAACTCAAGACATAACCAAGTCAAACTCAAATCGAAGCATTTTTACTGACGTAATGTTAACACATTACACCTTTTATTTATTTATTTATAAATATGGCCTTAAAATTACATTTTTCATAACACATGTATCAAAAACTTGACTTTCGATGCCCCCGTAGCGGATCGAAAGTTGTATTTTCAACCCTAGACTAGAAAGTTGAAACAGGCGACTGCGAAAGTCACTTTACGCCTTAACCGGTATCGAAAGTATATATATTCTATTTTATCTGCAGTTGTCTGCAGCCATTCTCCCTCTTATTGAACTTCGTTTCGAGAATAGAGGTTAACTTCAGTCTCCACCTTCGATCGTGAACGATCGATGTTTTCAGCGAAAACTGTAGCGTGCTCGTCTCGCCGCAGTTTTCAAAATAAATAACTTAAACTTTTAACTTGTTTTGTCGATAACCAAGAAACTTTTACTATTAATTTGTATTAGAAGGAGCAATTTTTCATTTATCCAATTCAGATTTTCGCGGAACTTTGATTAGAGCAGCTTGCAACCTCCCCATTGCGCTTGGGATAGAACAGAGCGAACAGATAAATCAATAAATGCTTATAACCCCATCGATATCACGTTTTAATTGGTAAACAGTGGATAATCAACGAAAATGTCGGTACTTTGTTTTGTGAAGCTTATCGATAAAGTTGAAAACAATTTTTTTTTACTTCTTGTTGTAAGTACGGGGGTGTTAATCATTCTTTTATTTAAATCCTGATTGATATTTTCTTATAACGGGGGGCTCAGCCCCCCGAACTCTCCCGGCGGGGGCTTCGCTCCCTGCACCCCCAACAGGGTTTCACTCTGGACCCTCCTTCCCACCTTCTCCCACTTGATACGCAATATACTATTTAATTACTCTCCAGCGTGTCTTTCTAACCTTTATCTGCCATTGACTACGTATTTAGAAACAATAACACCTTTGATGAGACGCAAAGAAGCTTTAGGCATCTCAAGTCAATTTTCGATATATTTTTTATGAAAAATTGTAGTCAGACAAATACGTAAATTTGAACATTTAGGTTATGATAAACCTCCCTCGTTGAGAAAGCAATACTATTATGAACCTAATTAGATTTATGCAAGCAGTCTATCAAGATCATGATTTTAAGTAATTTGAATTGAATCATTTGTACGTAATCATTTGATAGAAAATCCAACTAAGGAGTCGTACACATAAACGTAAGGCTTTTTTTGTTATTCATATCCTTGTACTCGTTTTAGATGAATGGAAATTTTATTCTGGTCTATATTTAAGAAAAAGAAAAACGCATTACGTATTATGTGTACGACTCCTACACTGTTTGTAATAAGTCTAACTCAAATCTAATTAAATTTACAATATCAGGACAAAATTTCTTCTAATTATTATACATATTCTTGATACGAGCTGCATACATTAAATTTGTAGTGGTTATATTTTTTTTGTATTTACCTACTACACAACAATTAACAAATTAAAGCTTTATGTCTGAGATGCTTTTATAGGATCTACCCGATCGCGTTCACTTGTAAGGATTAAAAAAAGTAGCCAAGATTGGGTTTTAGCATAAAAAATCGTACAGAAAACGTAATGATTCATTTCTCCATTAGAGGTGAATTAATACTAATGTCGTTAGTTCAAACGGAGGAATCCAGAGGAACTTGTTATTCAATGTACAATTTTCGCTCAAATTTTCTGACAGTTTGTTAAAATGCTGCCAGGTAATATTTATTTCACGTTAGACATTTTAATGAGTTCGAAAGCCACTGGAGTTGGGTCAACCGACTCGACACCCGTTAGGTAGCGAAGGTACATATATATGAGAGAGGAGAATGATTTCACGGTCGTACGGTATGCATACGACATGAAGGGTTGCGAGAGGTGGTTGGCCAGTATGCGATGAGCACTCACACGTACTTGCGTGTGAGTCGACAGAGTAGCGGCTCTCCATTAGCATGCATCGGTTTTTCGCATTAGCGCCATTCAAATGAAGCGAGCGTTTAGCATAAAAGGCTCGCCGCAAAAAAGGCCGAACGTTCCCGCTCACTATCTCTCCTTCCGTTATCCAGCCAGCGGAAATGAAACCAACGAGATGCTTTTGTCTTTTCGTAATGACGCCAGTCTCGCGAATTAGACAATATATCGACCGCCAAACAAAATAATGTTACTACCTTCTGATTAAGGCCATGTGACGAGAGGGTCACGTGACCAAACCTGGTCTTCGATTTTTCTTTCCCAACTTACGTCTAAACGAAATGAGGTATCGTTCTGAAATTTTGGGAAATAAAAGAGGATGTAATAAAGTCCATGTCTCTACTTTGTTCCGGTGGAAATTTACAGCAAAAATTTTTTTTGAAGAACATACCAGTGGAAGTTTTCTTTCGCAACTTACGTCGACACGGAATGAGATATCGTGTTAGAAATTTGGCACGATAAATAGAAGGCATGCAAGAATTTGTCTCTGGTGCTAAATAATTAAAATAGTGAAAAAAGTTTTTTTTTAATTTCTATTTTGGAGAAATACTGACCGTGCCGTCGTCAAACCCTGCAACCATGGACATAGGAAACACGGAACTAGGCATGCTATTGCGGGGGTGATGCAATGAGGGGGGAGGTCCGCTCGCCCAAGTTAGAATGGCATGCCTAGTCCCTTGTTTCCTATGTCCATGCCTGCAAGCAATTTGCAATGTTGTCAATGGGCTAGTTATGAGTTTTATATTTATCAAAGTGGGACAAAACAACAAAAATCGCTTACGATTATTATGCACCAATAATGTAAAAACTAATGTTTGCACTTGAAGTGCAAATAAACATATTTGGTATGACATACGTATCAGTCTGGTATCAGCTGTGTCAAAGCAGCACTAGCGCAGCGAGTAGACAACTTCGAACTTTCAGGGGTCTGTGGGTAAAACAGAATGCATGATTACCGTCAGAGAAAGTTAAAAGCGTTAAAAGTCAAACTTCTGCTGTAAAACCTAAATGTGTCCGTCAATAATCATTATTTGCATAAATAAACTTTTTTCTTTCTCCAACTCTTTGCAAGGCTACAAACGATCCTTTAATATTTATTAACATTTCCCGAAAAAATTTCCGCGTTATTTAAACTTTTATTTTTCAATATGGGTGAAAAAATATTGATCTTAGGGTTGACTTAATCAGCTGTTACACTCATCACATGGCCTTAAAATGCGTTTGTTGGTTCGAAAATTAATGACTGGTGAATTTCCCTGCTAATCAAAACAATCTAAAAAATTCTACAAACTCATTAACGTCGAATATGCTATTTTATGATTCTATTAGAATCGATCAAATCTGACAAAAAGGAGCATTATGATCAATTCTAAAAGAGAGTTCTAAAAATTATAATTCATGCTAGAAGACATATAAACATAATAAGGGGGTGTCATAACTGGCAGCTAATCCGAACTTTTCCTTCATCTTGCACTACGCCCATCATAATCTCAAACTTGATGCTCGTTGAAGCATTCTCGGGGTACAACATCATACCTGGCGACTTGGCTGACATTGTACACTATCTTGTGCTAGGTCTTTCAACATCTCGAGCTCGATGCTCGTCGAGGCGATGTCATGTTATCTCATCAAACCTTGCCGCTTACCCGTCATTTTCCACTGCCTTGCGCCAGGCCTGCCATCATCTCGAGCTGGGTGCTTGCAGAGGCGATGTTAGGATAACACATTATAAATGACGGCTTAGCCAAGCTTTTCTGTTTTCTTGCCTTAGGTCATATAAATTGTAAGTTATCATGACCATAGACCCTAGGAATATCCCAGAATTCTTCAGACAGTTCCAGAGCACTCTGAAAATGTTAGAGTATTTTTATATTATTTAAAAATTGTATCAATCTTTTGTAACACTTTCCTCTTATTCATAAAAATCCATTTTTCTTTTAATCCAACATATTTTGTTTTGAAGATTATAGAATATTATAGGAAATTGTAGAGCTTACTAGAATGTTTACGAAATTGTAGTAGTAAATAAGACATTCGAGAACATTGCAAAACATTCTAAAATATTTGAAAAAATTCCAGAATATTCCAGACTTTTTAAAAGAATTAAAAGATCAACCGTTTTTTTTAAATTTATGTATTGATGGATACGCCATTGAGGATAATTCAGGAAGATTATAGAAAAACTCAAATGTATCTTAAAAATTCTAAATCATTTCGGAATTTTTAGAGAATTATAAACAATGAATGTTCAAATAAATAATAACTAATTTTTTTAGGTCAAATATATAATATTGGTGAGTCCAGAGAAGTAGGGAGGGTACATCTATGTGAAACCGAATACAATTATCCAGTATATAAGAAATAGTATACTACTTAGAAACGAGAAGAGCGCAGTCTTTTCATGGTGAGGGGAATGGAATTTTCGGAACCAGTGGTAGGCGAGGGCCTTTTTCGCTCGCCTAACACTCGTTCGGAACACATTGCCCAAGCGATGAAGCCAGCTTTCCTCCATGGCATGTACAGCAATTTTTTTAGTAGAGACGCGCAAAATGGGAAGCGTGTTCTGCTGGTGGGGGATTGAACGTGATCACTTTCTTCGAGTCTGCGCACCAGACGCATTTGATACCGACTATATAATGTTAGACCTCATACACTAACACCCTTGTTCCCCTACGAGGTCCAATATTATATATGCGTCCGCTAACGTCGCTCGCAAATAATTTCTAGAATTTAAACATGCATTTGCTCATGCTTAATAAGGGCTTTTTAGGGTCGACTATTTTTACATTCTCATCAAGAGAAAGTATTAGATTTGTGTAAAATTTGACCCCCCCCCCCGTTTTTGTCAATTGTCCGCATTTTGAGACCCCCTGAATCCGAAAAACAGGTTTTTACGAATGGGTCTGTTCACTATGTGTGTGTGTGTGTGTGTGTGTATATTTTAGTTTGTAGCACGATAACTTTCGAAGGAATTGACAGATTGGATTGGCCTTCGGTATACTCTTTGAGTGTCCTAAAATAAAGGTTAAGTTCGTTAGCCAGCCATTTTGAATGAAGATTTAAAAAGTGAGCGTATTTTGAAAAGTTTTCAGATAACTTTTTTCGAAATTCAAAATTTTTCGGTACGGATATTCATAGTATTCAAACAGACGAACAATTTATCCCAATGACTTTTTTCATAAAACCAAAATTTATCAGAGTTTTAGCATTGACAAAATTCCAAAAACACGCGAAAACCAACATTTTAAGCCAAATAACGCACGATATGAAAAATAGTCTAGAGAAGAAAAATGTTTCTTTTTTAATGCCCTACAAGATTATGCTACAAAAAATGACTTGTTTGGTTCAGAATAACGTACAGCCCACAAATCTTTACCGATTTCGACAAAAAAAATAGGAAAAAAGGTAATAAGATTTCTAAGAGCCAGATTTTTTAATTTCAGTTTTAGAAACAAATTCAAAAAATAAATGCATTATTCGGGCATCTGTGGACCGAAAAATTCGGTTTTTTCGATTTCAGCCTTTTTAATTGGAAATTCATGATGATTTAAGCGAAACTCATCATTTGTTGATGAATCTTATATATTTTTTAAAACAAATTTAATAAAAAAAATGCATTATTCGAGTATCTGTCGATGGAAAATTCATTTTTTTCGATATCCTAATTAAAACTGTTGACATAGAAAAAAAAGTTTCTGCAGACAAATGCCTGATTAATGCATTTATTCATCAAATTTGTTTAAAGAAGTAATAAAATTTATTAACTTATTATAAATGTTGCTGAAATTCTCATCAAGCTCCCATCTGAAAAGCCTGGCATTGAAAAAACCGAATTTTCCTGCCGACAAATGACCGAATAATGTATTGGTTTATTAAATTTCTTGAATAGATCATAAGATTGATAAACAAATTATGAATTTTGCTGCAAATATCATAAAGTTCCAAATTGAACAAATGTACATAGAAAAAAACGAATTTTTCTATAAAAAAATGCCTGATTACTGCATTTGTTCATTAAATTTGTTTATAGTATAAAGAATTATAAACTTAAGAGAAATTTTCTTTAATATCATATAATTTCCATTCAAATTTCATGCAATATAACTAGAAAAAACGTATGATTACGGAAAATCATAAAAGACATTTTTTCATAAAATAATTTATTTATAGAAAATTTTGTTGCTTAATATGTAGTATAATATATGCTATTTTTGGTCATATTTGTTTATTTATAAAAAATTGAAAACCTAATCGAAAAATCAGGCTCGACAACTCTCTTAGAAATCTTAACAACTTTTTTCACATTTTTTTGTTCAAATCGCTCAATATTTGTAAGCTGTACGTTATTTTGAAACAAAAAAGTCATTTTTTGTCCACTGTGGAACGGAAATGTGAAAATGATATCATCTGAACTCCCAGCTGACACAATGCTGCTGAAGGTTGGTTGAATTTATCAACATAAAACTCTAACCAGCTATGACATTTGGTTGAACCTTAGGTTTTTAAAAATATGTGCTCAAGTGTAAGAAATATGCAATTACCGAGCGCGGAGCGTGAGAACCAATAGTCGCGTGCTATGAGAATGTTCCCGCGAAGCGGGCGGATTTTTTCCTGTCAAAATACGCGGGATTTGAATGTTGCCTTGCTGCATATCTTATCCTGAACTTAATTAAACTCTGAATAATTGTAAATATTACTTGTTACGAACTATTACTCCCAGAATTGATTTTTATTCAGAATTAAAAATATACAAAATTCCTAATGCAAAAAATTACAAAAAATATTAATTACAGACATTTGAAGGTACGGAAAGGATCGAAACCTGCAACGTTAAATAATTATGTCCTAGAGCTTTAATTCACTGAGCTATTTTTTAAAATTATTTTCACTTCTCTTATTCGAGGTTTTATATGTTCCAAATTATCATATAGATTTAAAGAAACGTTGAAATATATATTTCTAGTAGTGATTCCCTTAGAATCTACTAATTTTGTATCTCGTCGTTAATAATATAAAAAGAAATATTTATTTTCAAAAGATAAGGAATAAAAAAAACCATGCACATTATAATTGATCGCCATCAGCTATTTCATTTTACTATGTGGTTTATATAAAAATCAAGCATCTACTAAAGAATAGTGCTCGTATTAATAAATTTTCGATACTTAAAGTTCAGACAATAATCATTTTTCATAATTTTAAGAGATCAATAAATTACGATGAGTATTTTTTTCAACTATTATTATAATTAAAGAAATTATTTTTGTCAACATTATTATATTTCTCAGAGTCAATATAATGTGATCAATTTTATTCTAATTCCAAAAATTTATATTGTCTATAATCCAGCCAGTATTCCGTGAATATTCGAGCGTGGCGAAGTTAGCACTCACGCTATCATGGTTCTAGTCTGCCAAAATATTTTTCCCCACAGGTTTTTTATGACTTGGAAACAAATTATTTTTTACAATAGGTATATGTTGGTATTATTTTATATTTTTCGGAAGCTATATAATTGAATCATAATATGTCGGAAGACAAACTCAAAATCCGATAAAAGATGGCGGAAGAAAAAAATAAGATTCGGCAAAATATTCCGAAAGCGTTTGTACAAAGTTTTTTTAGTTAAATGTAGCTCTTGAAATATAATAGGCATCATCATCATCTAGAAAGTACGAAGCTGAATTTTTTCTTTTATGTAAATGAAAATCTTTCTCAAAGGGAAAAAGATCAAAGATCGACTCCTATGGAAAGCGATGAGTCCTTCCCCTGTCACAAGACTCTTAGGTTAAAAAACAACATTAAAGATGCCTTAAAGATTTCTTTTCATTTCTTTCTAAATACTCACTATTGCGAATTTCAATACGAAACAATTGCAATTAAAATTTGTTTATTGCTGGAATAATTTTAAAAATACAAATTTCATGGGGAAAATAGGATATTAATTTCAATAATAAAGAGCCCTTATTCAATATTTTAGGAAGGGAAGTAGATTTTATAAAAATGTGTTTAATTCATAGCAGAATTATTTGTAATAACAGAAAGAATTTGATTTTTACTTTTATAACTACAGACCGTATAACTCAATTAACTGAACTGCAACGATTTATTAAATCAAAATCCTATTTAAATTGGATTACATTAAACTGGATTATTTTGAATGGAACTAATATTTATATTATCATTATTTCGAAGAATCCATTAAACAAAACTTCTGTTCTAGAAAAAATGCCTCAGATTTTTTCATAAAAATTATTCTCTTCTCTGAGTGATATCAAATCCCTTCCCTTCGTCATTCCTCACTGTCAGAATTTTCTTCTAGGACTATTTTATTCTTGGATTAAGGGATTCGAATAACGTCAAAAATCGACTTCCTTCGCAAACTATTCCTGTATCACTTGACTCCCATTTAGCTTTTAACGAATGACAATAGGGGCTTTAAGAACAGTAGGGTAGAAAAATCCGGAAGATGCCGAGCACGAATATTCATTCCGAACGCAGAAGTTTCGCAACCACTGAGAAAGGGGAAAGTAAGCCGTCGTTTTCTGGACAGAAAGGGGAAGGAAGAACGAGAAGCAAATACTATAGCCAAGCAGGCCGCTTCCCGAAATTAAGTGGTAGCAGTCAGAGATATGTCAGACGAGTTTTATTAAGCGGCATAAAAAAGAGATTTGTAGTCCAACTAAGGCGGGACTATCCCCGAGAACTCTGCTGGAGAGAGAGTGGTGGGGAAAAGGTAAATGGTGAGGGAAAGGGTGGTCGTAGAGATATGAATTTATTATTAAGGACCGCCTGAAGGCCAAAGTCCCCCTGTTTCTTGATATCCGACTATATTCCACTCCAGCCTTCTGTACCCTGCTCATCCATATCAAACTCACCCCCATTTTCTCTTGTTTTCTCATTTCTTTCATTCTTTTTATCTTCTTATATTATCGTTTTATATATTTTCTTTCTCTCTGTTTCAATCTTGTTCTTCTCTTCTTCTTTTAACTACTTGGATTTCTGCTTTCATCCCTAACTTTTGATTTTTAAGGGACTGACCACTAGAAACTTTAAAATTAAGGCAATGTCCATGAATATTTTGAAAGTGATAAAACGGGAATGACAGTGAATTTAATTTTTGACCCAAAGGTTTTTAAATTTTCATAAAATACTATCCAATCTTTTATAGTTTCATCACATATTTTAATACTATATTTTTTTTAAATCGCTATAGTTGTAGGAAAAATTATGCTAGAGTAGATCACGAAAAATATCTAAATGTTTTATACGGTATTGAAAGACTTACCTATTCATTTAACTACTTTTCGATAATAACTGTCGATAAAATATGCATTTAATTGCTCTTATTGATTTTTAAAATTAAGTGTCTCGTCGTCTCGAAATTCGGGATGAGTAGTCAACTACTTTTCATAAACATGGCTAGTTGTCCTGAATTTGTGAGACGACTAATGTATACCCCTTTCCAGTCCCATTTTTTTCGGCACACCTAGTCACAAACTTTAAGAAACAATCTCGACATAAGTTTCTAATGCTTGAAATCAGTTTTTTTATCTCACATTTATTCATTTGCATATATCTATAAAATTTTGTTAAGAATTTTGAAACTGGATTGAATCGAATTAACACAGTAATACAAGAATCTGAATTTCAGTAGAAAAGGGCGGTTGACTTTCAGATGTAACCAAAAGGATCATTCGCCAGTTGAAAGTCAACTGATGATGATAACATGACTTTAAGTAACGCACTTGGTTGAAAGTCAGCTGCTTTATGTACGTAAGTATAATGTACTTTATAGGTTAATTTAAAACAAAAAGATTGTTGCCTTTCCGTCAACACGTGCGTGTGAAATGAAACTTACAGGATAATTTAAGTCAGCTGATTGTTGAAGTTCATAACATTTATGCTCTATCGTTCAGTTATAAGGAACATGAAATGAATATAAAATTAAAAATTGAATAATTTTAGGAAATAAATTTTTTTAAATGTGATCATTAAATAAATTATTTATTTATGCCTAATTAATCAAGTTGTTTTATCCTCCAAGTCGAAGAGATTAGTGGAAGGAAAAAAGAACTTAATGACACTAAACAAGGCACTTATGGGGCATTATTCCTCAACTGCCCCAACTCAAAAAGTCATGTTTTTCGATTGTCTCTAAATTCTGGGAATATGTTCGCCTACCCAACAGTAGTTAATCCACAAACTTATAGACCAGGATTACCAACCATCCCCCAAGTGAGGGGGGATGAATTTTCAACCACAATGCCTGCAGGGGTAGATTCAAACGCCTGTAACTTCCTTTCTGATTACGCGATTTAAAATTTTTATGAGGGTTTTGGAAAGTGCTTTTTACACGCTTTCATCCTACTTTATTATTTATAACAAAAAAGATTGTTTAAACAATTTTTTCAATAAATCAATTGTTTATTTAACTTTTTTCGCAATTTAGGCATCTACGATTTTTTTTTAA
>NC_046659.1:58210722-58246756 GCF_010883055.1 Belonocnema kinseyi
CCCCCCCCCCCTTATATACATTTCAAGCTAACAGGTACAGAACGTGAATCTTCAATCCTTTT
Source organism: Belonocnema kinseyi (assembly GCF_010883055.1). Taxonomy (NCBI): domain Eukaryota; kingdom Metazoa; phylum Arthropoda; class Insecta; order Hymenoptera; family Cynipidae; genus Belonocnema; species Belonocnema kinseyi. Next base: position 58,210,785 of record NC_046659.1, read on the forward strand.
TCATATATTTTTTATCACATATGTACCATTATTCTATTTATACTCAAAATCCGTTATAGATCTGAGTACATATATCAAAATAGGAAAAGTTGGCGAAACAACTATCATGAGCTCAGTGTTGATCGCTACGCATCGCATTTCGCGCACGTCTTTCTGCCAGCACAAATTGAATTTCAGAGCACGCAAATGAAAATCATCCCAAACTCCACATACCTGTCAGTTAATTATTATATTACTCGTATATCAGATACGAGACACTGCACTTAAGTTCAATTTCTGGTTGAAATTAAGTGACTTACTTAATTTAATGCAAAAAGAGAATTCATCTACATTTAAAATTCATCATCTTGTATTACTGCGTAACATTTCTTGATCGCAGTTGGATAATATGTGCCAAAAATTTCTTTGAGGGAACCTAAACGCAGTCGTTTGACATATCACATATGTTGAATAAATATTATCGTCAGATAAATGTAATCTTTCGTCAGATAAGTTTTATATTTCGTCCGATAAATTTTATCTTTGATCAGATAAACGTGCTGCAAAATTTTTAACCAATTTGAAAACAAAATTTATTCCTGGGGTTTACTGTGATTGGGTTGAGCCTTGTCATACATTTTTAAGGCCTCAAAGAAAAGGACAGCTTCGTTAGCCAGATGGCAAATTTTTTATACTTCGAAAAGTCAATGCTAAATTACTTCCATACGTATGATGTTTACCCTGGTATGAAAGGTTTGTGGTTTAAACTTAATTATTCTGTGGGAACTATCTAATTTTCAAAAAGCCTTTCTCATAATTTTTATTTTTTTTTGCTTTTATTTTCGCTTTTTAACCCATTAACGATGAAGAATTCTAATTTTTTAATTCATTTTAAAGCCACATTATTATAATTAAGAAGTGGACATTTTTTAACTAAACCCCTGCTCCTTATTATTTTCAGATATGCTCTTTCAGAATCTGAGCTCAAACATGACATATCGATGCACAATAACCGTATAGTTTGACATTATACTTTATTTCATCATAAAAGTCGTTCTTTTTTTTCAAATAAATAGTTCGCTTCTATCTTCAGCATTTTGGAATATTCTGTAATTTTATAGTGAGAAAATTTAATATGAAGGATGACGTGATATTTAATAAAAAATATTATTGCAAAAATAGTGATAATTATCCCTAACTTTAAATATGGTATATACCTAACTTTACAATTCTAAACCCTCTGCTTGAATATTAGTGTTAAAACACATTGATCACGGGATATTGCGCTTACCTTTTTATTTATAATTATTCAGTGAAGTGTTCTAAAGTTTTTAAACTATACGAAGTTTTGATCCGATAGAAGTACTTGACTCAGATATTATTAATGCAAATTTAGTATTTGGAGGATATGTTTAGGTGCCTAAGTAAGATCGTAAAAAAACATCAACAAATACAATAGGTATTATTTGAAGAGAAAATTAACTCACTTTAAATAATTAATAAGCTTCAAAAGTAATTAAATTTCTTGTGTAATTTTCTAATCGCTCACTCATTTTGTTGAACTTTTTTCTCGTTAAAGTAAATATGAATTTGAAAAATGGGTATAAATCAATATAAAAACATGTCAAAATATGCAAGAAGTAATTGCGGCCACAAAATTTTGATATTCCTGTCAATTTGACATGAAAATATATAGTTTCAATTCATTTAATAATAGAAAATCCAAACAGTACAGCTTATCATGAAAACCTATCATTTTTCTTTGCAGGAAATATAAAAAATCTTTAAAATGTTGATGCGTTAACTCTTTGAAACAAATTTTTCAAGAAAATGATGTGACTGGTATTTTTTTTATATGGGGGTTTCATATGGCTTTGTAAGTTTTATTAATCGGTGATATAAATTTTTGTATTTTGTGAATCCAGTATAGTATTCCCCGTATGGGTGATTCTCTTTTTAAATACCTTTTTAATTTCTTTGTTCATTCCTTCTTTTGACGTACTTCTGTATCTTCTTCTTTCATTTTTTTATTTATTTTGCCTTTTTTTTCTTATATTTATTTCGCTCTTTCCTTAAAATTTTATTATCTCCTTCCACTGAGATGTCTATCACGCTTAAACTTTTTTCTAGGCTTTCATTTTCTTAGTTTTCTCCATTCTGTCATCGATTTTTCTTTTTTATATCTTTGTTTAGGTTTTTTTTCTATCTTTTCTTGTCTATAAATCTTTTTTGTTAGTATTTCTCTAGGACCAGTTTTTTATTTTTATGTTTTTTCTTTTCTTCCAAGCACCCGATCGAAATATTAATTTCTAGACGGATTATGTATGAGGTTTAATATAGCAGTATAGTTTATTCAGTCTGAAAAAACGTACCCAAAAGCGAAAAAGGGCAGGAATATGTTGTGTGATGTAAATAAAGAAAACCAAAGTTTAATATGGGTCCCTGTGTTTCTAGTCTCCTAATTGTCTTTATTTTCTCTTCTGCTTTTTCGTATTGCTTCTTCTTTCCTATTGCATTGCATTCCTGCCTAATTTTTTCTGGTCTCTTTTACCTTTCATCCCTTTCCTATTCATTAATTTCATATCCTCCTATTAATCCAGATTTATCTCAATGTTTTAATATATCTGATCTTCTTCTTACCCTCTTTTATATTATATATACATACATACATATATATATATATCCCCCTCTTTACTTAATGTACGTATTTCAAATTGTACTCTTTCATTTTTATCAATGATTTGGTGTTATAATGTTTATATTGTACTTTTGCTATTCTATAACATTCTATTTTATTTTGCATGTTTTTTCTTCAAAATAAATTACGCTTTTCCGTCCCGTTCTGTATCTTTTCTTTATTTTCTATTGTTTTTTATACTATTAATTGCCCGAGTTGAAAATCTTTTTTATTATTTCCGGGTTCATCGATTTCTCTGCATAAAATCTTTTTTTATTATCTTTACCTACTTCCTGCTCTTATCTCTAGTCAAGTATTTTAATTTTCACTTTGTTTTCTCCTTTCCTTTCGCTATTTCTTTTTTATTTCATTTTAATATTTTACCATTTGAACCCTTATTCATCCGAAAAACTGCACCCACTTCCAGCGAAATCGCGGTAAAATTGTAGCCGTAACCACATCTCACGACCGTGAGATTGGTGGTTACATTCTGTGACGGACTCAATACGATGATCCGGCGAAACTCTCGTGCGCCCTGAGGATATGGAGCTACCCGTAAGCGCCTTAGCATGTTGTCGATACGCAGGGATGTTTTTCAGGCAACTCCTTGACTATGATGTTTTTGTCAGCTGGTCTATCATGTTTCGAGTACACCACTGAATGAATTGTCGAGAATATGAAGTTTCAGTGCGGCAATTCTCATACTCAACAATTTACTTTACTTTCCTAGGAGCGTTTAGCGGAGCAGTATTAAAGCTATTGACGTAAGAGTGACAGGGATAGTAAGAAAGCACTCTTAGTGCCGCATTGTGACTTTGGTTTTAAGTCGTTACCGTATGAGTCGGACAAATAGATAGTATATATATTCTAGATGCTTGGGGTGTGCATGACACGCTCTTCAACTATCATCGGGAATATCTTGGCTCAAAATGTGGCGATTGTATGCTAAAGTGGAACTGACACCATCTTGATATGCAAAAATGAAACTCTCCGTGCCCGACTTCAATCCAGGAGGTTTAAAGAAAGCAACCGCTACCACATACAGCATCCACTGATCCTCCACATTTTTGTGGGAGATTCTGTGCATCCTTTTGTCTAGGAGCTATTCACGGATGTTTTTTCCTGTGCTCTTTTAATCCGGGCTATCAGGAGTCAGTACTCAAGATGGATAAGATTTTATGTATTTTTCTCAATCCTTATATTGAGGTCAAGGCCAAGTGTTTCAGCAGCCTCCTCTGCTGGTTTGCACAGAAAATAAAAATGTTCTAATCTGCACATCTGGACAGCGTGACATGTAGAGTCGCAGAACAAAAGACATGAGGTACATGCTTTTGTTTACGTGCATAACCTTTCGTGTCTCAATATTAAGGGCAAAGCGCGAGAGATAGTGACAACAATGTGAGAAAAAAGAAGTGGACTTAAGATATCGTCCTGAAAGACACCTTCCTGGCAGGTTTTCCCGACATCCTACTATGCCTTTCTTTAAACCCCATTGTTCATGCATTTTTTGCTACACATGTCCGATTGTCCGAAAAATTCTATAATTTAGGATACCTGTGAAGATCTTATACAGTGTGTTCAGACAAGTAAGTGACTTGTAATTCTTCGGATCAGCTAAGTTGCCCATTTTTGGCAGGAGTAGTGTGCGCTCTTTCACCAACCACTCCGGAATAGGATGGTTTGGTTTTCTCTGACCTTTCTCTGCCTTTCCGTCTAGACTTTTCTTAGCATTAGATCAGCAGCTTTGATTTGTGAAGTATGTGATAACAGATCCGCATTTCGCGCACGAACTGTCGATCCTCTACGGTAACATTCCTGCCAGATTTTATGTGGTCAATCACACACTGACTGCGGGACACATTCTGTCTTACTTAGCCTATCTTAGGAGTGAATTGATGCATTCACGTCATATTCTGTAGCTCGTGCTGCACTATGCAAGCCACAATTAATAGTCCAGAGGTCGTATTCTTTGAAAAAATTTACACCAAACTCATCATCCAGTTCGCCCAGATCTTTGGGCTTAAGACAAACCTGGATTCTGAGGGTCCTAAGGCATCGCTCTTCCTCTAATGGATGCTTTCCCGCGGTTCTTCGCAGTATCGCTTCTCTTTTTCTATTTCCGGTTTGTTCTGAGAACTTTGGGTGTTTCTCGCATCACAAAGCATGCATTTGCGCCATGTAACCTCCTCGTTCAGGAGCCATACTGGCATCGTAGTAGTCTAGCAAGTCATCATTAAGACGATCCTTTCTCCCAAAAGTATTAAGATTCCGCTGGTTCAACGCATTGACTCCGTCTTAATTAGACCCGCATTGTTGTCCGGCCCATTGTCGGGATTCCTGCGGGTTTGATTGTTTTGAACTGCATTTTCTACAACTATGTTTAGTGTTATTATGGTTGTTCGCAAAAGAAGCTAGGGAAAGAGGTTCTTCCATCCTACTAGAGCGTCGCATGCAAGGATAAGGCTATCTACTCTGAGAGGACGCCCGGTATCCTAGAGTCACCGTTCGAGACACCTCACCCAGGTGCCATTCAGCTTTCGGCACAGTTGTTACGGCTCCACTTATGGGTTAGTTCCTTTGGGTCCACTCCACACACATACATATACATAGTACTGAAGAAAGTTACTCAGTCGAGCTCCTCGAAAAGAGTGCTCACAGGGCTGTAGGGACAAAAATTTCCGAGAAATGAGATAGTCCCACTCTCTACCAATATAAGCTCGTTTACTCGAAACATAAGCAGGTCTCCCATTAAGAGCTCTTCGACTCATTTTGATTTTTCTCGTTCATCTAGGGGGTAAACTGAACGCTCTTTTGAAAATCCTTCAAATGAATTTGGTGTCATTTAAAACAAGCGCGGTAGTGGGAGGACTGCTAGATCACGGATTAGGAAAAGCGCCCTTATTTACATAATTAGATTACGCAATTTTTACGTCCAGCATTACAAAACAATATGTGGTTTTATAATCCACTTTAAATTGCGCTCTTTTCAACCGACTGTATTATATAACCAATCAGTCGCTCAGTCTCAAGTGCTTTTTTATATTATTTTTTTGCATCTCCTTTATATTTGCGGTGATATTCCAGTTATGTAAATAAATATTGTTTTACAATAATCAATATTTACATTTCTGTTTTAAATTTTTTTCAATCAAAGAAATTAGACGAGTTCGTAGGAAACCGATCAGATTTCTTCACAAACCATGCTACTTTATGTGTTCAACCAGTACACTTGAAATCAAGAATTATGTCTTTTCTGGAAAAGCCTGTACTAAATCACACGAAAGCGTCCTTTATATTTCTTTGCATTTGTAAAGTACGAAGGTTTACTACCTTTTAATCTGCACTTTACGAGAAGAAATCTTTTTCTCTTACTGGACTAATGAGATTGGTCTTTCTGTTTCCAATTCTGATTTCAGCATCTAAAAATGTAATTCTTAAAATCGTTGATTTTGAAATTGCTCGTCGCAAAATACAAAACTTAAGTCACTTTATATATTATATATTCTGAGAAGGTTAAATTTTTTTTCAGATGAAGATTTTAATTATAAAGTTCCTGAGCTTGATTTTTGAAAAGTTTTAGAATATTACTGGACTTTCATTTTTAGATTTAAAAGTGACAGTCCTGAATGACAAATTTTTAAAAGATTTCTTACTATATAGACAAAAATTAAGGCATGCAGAAAAAAATTCACTTAATCTAGATACCAAAACTGTATTTCATTGTCAAGTAAACAGTAATATGTTATTTTTATATATTTTCTTATAAATTTAAGAGAGTGGAGATCAATTGAATCTCAACCTTCTTTGTATATTATTTTTGTAGTATATTGAGAAAGTATTTTTATTTAGATGCATCCAAAAATTTCATGGCTAAATAGCTGAGGTAACTGCTGTCGGTTTGTTACAATTTTTCACATTTTTAAGGTCTTTTAGGCACGATAAAAAATATATCAAGAGCTCGAATACTATCCGTGTATATACTTACTAAAATTTGTCTACTAATTGCAAGGTTTATACTTGCTACCAAATGTTTTTATGATAACGGTGTCAGATCTCGTAAAATATATGTTTGGCCTTCAAATAACAATAATTTTGAAGCTCTTTGTAATTTATGGCTATATACACAATAAGAAGACCGAATTTTTTTATGAAACTTCAGGGGAGTATTTTTTGGATAAAAAAAATTCCAAATCACTTTTCTCCCATGGTGCATACAATATTTTTTACGTGACGCGAGAATGGTTTCCTCACTTTTCTAAGCGTAGTTTGGAGTAGCAGAGTAGGTCTTGGTAGGCGGTGGAAAACTCTATTGGCCTATATCAGTAAAGTGCACTCTATTGTCCGCGAGAAATACGCAATAGATTACTTTAAACCACGTAAACTGTTTTGCGTAGTACTTGTCCTTGTAAACTAACTTCAAATCCGAAACGTAAGATGATGAGAATACTCAGAAAAAACACTATTATTACATGAAATATTGTATGTACCAAAGTAGCGAAGTCTTTTTACGGTATCGCTTGGCCATAAAAAGACCCTTTCTTTCGCTTAGTACACGGTATACTATTACGACACTTGTACTCAAAAGTGTAACTTTGTTGTCCATGTAAGAGTAAATCGGAAGGTAAATTAGAAATATTGAGTAAAGGTTGCCCCAGCACGAAGTAATTTTAACCCTACGACGTAATTTCATTTGTTACTGCACAAAGTAAATTTTTTTGTTACGAAAGAAATTAAGCAAAATCGACCACTCACAAACTGTAAATTGCTGTACGAGCGCATTCTCGTTGCGCGCGCTTTCTTTTGCTCGCAAGTTTGAGCACGCCTGGGGCGCGCGACTGTTGATTCTCGCGCTTCGCGTTTGGCAGTGTGTTTACATCGCACTACGCGCTCGGTCTTTGTACCCCCCCCCCCCACACATTTCTGTACGAGCTTTTTTAAATTAAAGGTCAAACCATCGACAAATTTAATTTTTTAACTCTGAATTTTCTTTTGTTAAAGCTCCTTCGGCTTTAACGAACACATTCTCATCACGTATCTCATACTCCGCACTCGATTTTGTCAAAAATGCGACCTTACTACATTATTTCCAACTCTATTAAATCAAATTTATATTATATTTATTTATATACCTCAGATGTTCAGATATTGCGAAATAAAGTGCAAATTTTATTTTTCACGATTACTTTAATATTCTTGTCTCATTTTACACTACACTTTATTCTCGGCCACACTGAAAAATATATCATTTCAATACATTTATATTATTGCAATGTATAATATACATTGGTATTGAAACAAAAGTATTTTCATTGTCTTATTTTTATCATTTAAAAAAGTGCACATCCTATAAAAAAGAAAAAAAATTATTAAACCTTTTATTGCAACTGGTGTGATTTTTCCATAAATTTAATTTATTAGTTTTTAATATTACTTTTTACGGTTTGAACTGAAAAATGTTGTTAATGAAAATGTTATTTTAGCTTGTGTCAAATTTGTGGATCCTTTGGCGTGAAAAACTTTGGTTTTTTTATTCTTTTTCTGAAGTTAGAATGAATAACGTTTTTTGCATGAAAATTACATTATTTTTTCATCTTTTGCTCCAAAATTCTAATTCAGGATTGATAAATTACTTTAGATGCATTTTCCAATCATTATTACTCATAAATATTAAGTCCGAATATTTATATAATTCAAAATCAACACACTAATAGTGACCAATCGGGTTGTCGGCGCGACGCAAGCGCAGTTTAAAAACTTCCCAAGATTGGGGACACTGGTCGTGGGGACTAAAGTGTAGGCTTTCAACCCACTTAAAAAAGTAATCTTCTATAATCAGATTATTGGATTTTCACTGGCAGTGAGAACAATTTCAATGAACTATATTTAGCACACACTCGTATTCAAAGTTCATAAGAGTGGTTTGGTGGACCAGAAATTGCATTTGTCTGTTTGATTTAAATATCAATGAGGGCAATGAGCCTGATAAATTCCAGGAAATTCAGGCTCAAAATGAACACTCTAATTAAAAAAACGAGTCCTGAGACATCTTTTAAATTGGAACTTCGAAAACCCATCTTAAGAGAACAAAATTTTTTTAATCCGCAAGTGCTATAAATTAACTATAAGTTCTAGTATCATCCCCACTCAAATCCAAAAATAATCATTTTGACCTCAACTTAAAAGAAGCGAAAATTTCCTAAACTAGTACGGGCTCTAAGGGCTCTTCTCTAAATCCTTTGTTTATTTATGAATTACACAAAGCTTATCATTTGCAAAAAGCTTTTCGGCGATTTTTCAGTTTCTGTTTAAACGTTTTTACTTAAAAACAAAATTTTGACCATTTTTATTGTACCTGTACTTTTTCAAATACAGTGAAAGATATGTATTAGTTACTGCAAGAAGAAACACTTTAATGGCTAAGTAGATTTTTATGAAGAACTGATTGTTGCTGATATACTAATGAACTAATTGAAAAGATTTAATAGAATTGATTATTTAATCAATTTCATTCATTCTACAACAATTGCAAATAACTTCGTAATGAATCTTTTGAATTATATTCAGTTTATTGTATGCTAATTTAAACTATAAATTCATTAAGAAAACAAATTAAAGACTAATTATATGTTTAGAATTAAGAATTTTCTAATTTCATTAGAAATTTAGAGAAATGACCTAGAAGTTTAGCCAAAACTCTAATTTTCTTAACTGCTTACGACATATTTACTTTCCGTTGGTAAAGTTTAAGTCACCTATTTTCAAAATTCATAATATAACATTAACTTTCCTTGCTTTAATAAAGACAAAAATGTTTAACAATCGTTTTGTTTCACTAGTGTCAAGATAATGGGAGTGGGTTCGTACACTTTCTTACCTTTTGAAAATATCAGCACATGTAATTCTTTAGGTAAACTTGAACTAGGTACACGAATTCGATCTTGCATTTTCAAAATTTGTTTGTATTTATAAATATACCGTACTCATTTAATGAACAGCATGCTTCGTCATTATTATACAAAACTACCAGAAGGCCAATCAATCCTATTTAAATCAAGGATTCCTTTATATTTTTGCATTAACTTTGAAGTGCGAGAAAAAAAATTAAGCTATACAAACATTTAAAATATTATAAATGACCATAACGCCCTTTATTGTTACTACAAAATTTTGATATTAAACTTCATCAATTTATTTGCAACTGCTCTAAGTTATGATATTCAAATAAAAAGTGTGACATCCACACAAACGAACACGATTAGATCATTCCTTAGAACACTGTAATTCGAATTTTTTATTGAGGAACGTTTGATTAAACGTTTAAATTGTAACATTATTTTTCACACACGACGCACAAATTATTATTAATTTAATTGCTAAGAATCAATTAGAGGACCTTTATTGCAGATTGATCTTGACATACAGGATGGTGGACATGAAGTTTACAAAACAAAGTATGTCAAGTACATAATGATACGTAAGGTAAAATACATTAAGTGAGTAAATATTTCTTTTTCTCCATTTGGAAGTAATAATTTATCAGCAAGTGCTGTTAGTTGAGGTGACGTAGTCTTTTTACTAGTTTCTCAATATTGCCTTCTTATTATTTCAATAAAGTTTTAACTTGAAGGTTTAATTTAGATATTTTGAATCCAGGGAATTGTAAGATTTACTAAAAAAAAAACAATTTTTGATCTCTAAAATGTTTATCTTTCTTCTGTTTATTGGGAAAAAACTATAGTTGCCTGATTGTGGTAAGTTTTTTTTTATGTTCTTATACTCTAAACTCCACAACTTCTTGTCAACAGCGCATATACTATTTTCAATGTTAAATGAACAAAACATTTTGATAATGGTGCTTTTCTTAACTTTTAAGAGATGTTTTCAATTCGAAAGAAAACATGCTTAAGAACATCGGTGCTTCAATTAAATTCTAGATGCGATTATTTAGTGCGAAAATGGTTAATATTTTGTTTGATGACATTTATATAGCTTGAAGGAAGTTAAGATATTACATAACTTTCTGATACTGAAATACGATTGCGTACCGTGAAGTTTGATAGAGTTTATTTTGAGGAAGTTGCAGAACTTGATCTTGCGGTGAATGTAAAAATCTTAGGAACTTGGATTAATGACACAGTGAATTTTTCGATATAATCTAAAGAAGCGTACTCTCGAACCATCACATTGACAACCTCGTTTCATTGAACTTTTCATCCACCTCGGTTGCTCTAATTATGAATTGATCAGAGTTTCACAACTTGCGAAACATAATGAGAGCTTCGATGACTTTCCACCTTTATAACTTTAGGATAAGCACTGTCTGCTTCAGGTGTAAAGATTATAAGATCTTCAGCTAAAAACTTTAACAGGAAGTCTCCCAAGTTCTGTTAAAAAACTTTTCATCTTCGATGTGCGGAAAAAGCGCAAAACTACAACGCGATAAATAATTTATTTAAGTGCTAAAAAAGTACGTTGTTTTGTGTGCATTAGATAAGATTTCTTTCTAACTTCTAAAACGTTTTTGAAGTATGATAAATAACAATGTCAGGCTTCTTTAAATTTTTTTCTCACTAAGGTAAACGTCCTAGTAATCGTGACCATAAGAGATTTCATTGACTTCAATTATTTAGAAAATTTTGTTGGAAGAATTATTGAAAAAATAATTGGTACTGATTGATGCATTGAACATCCTAGAATATTATAAGAATTGTTTTTACATTATATTTAATATTACTTTCCATTCATAAGCAAATAAAAGTAAAAAAACGCCGATGTCCCAGTTATCGTGATTTTCAAATTTGCCATGTACTAGTAATCGTGAGTCGTTGTCCCAGTCTTCGTGAAAAAGGTTAGGTTTTCTTGAAATCAATTTTGAGCGATCTAGAAGTGTATTTCAAGTATATTTTAACTATACTTTAATGAAATTCTAAATGTATTATTAGTTGTATATTGATTGAGGGCTTCGAGATGAAATACGTCTGATGGACATTATAATAATTTACGTATCATAATAAAAATGAATTTTCTTTTCAAATGTTTAGTGGTTATTTGAGTTTAAAATATTCTCCAATTAAATGTACATTTTATTTATAAGAAATAAAGTGGCCTAAAAAATTCGAAATGTATACTTCTTGCACTATAGTAGACTTTAATTGCCATCCTATTTAAAATAAGGTTTGAAAAATAATATTGAGTTTTATAAAATCGTATAAGCTAACTTTGTTCTATAAAATAACTAAGTACAACATAATTACACGGGAACGAGAAGGTACTGAATGAAGATTTTTCACAATTTCATAAAACAAAAATGATTTTTTATTATCAAGTAATTTCTTGACATATTAAAAGCTTCAGCAAAGAAACGCCTTTACTAATCTAAATGTTAGGCTATTTCCTGCGTTTCGGTATTCATCGCCACCAGTAATATAAATAAATTTTTTTCACCTATGTGCACCATTTTTATTTAAAAAAAACTAAGTTGGTTTCCACAACAAGCATTGTCCAAACTTACTTACAGATATCTTAGAATTGTATTTTTATGCGTAAAACACTTATTTATGGTGTTTACACCACAAAACTCACTCAATAAAAAGCACAGAAAGCTTTTTTAGTTACCAAATATTGTGGTTGTTTTGACCAAATTTTATTCTATTTTATAGTAAACTGCGTTATCAATGTGGAGCTATTTTTTACCATCCGTCACTCCTCGTCGACAAACGCAGCTTTGCCTAAATCTTCAACCAAAACCAAAACAATGAATTCTCAAAAAATGATTCTCTTATCCAAAATAATGAATTTTCAACAAAACACATAAATTGCTATTAAATCTGTTACATTTCTAAGCCAAAACGATTAATTACATACAAACTATTTGAGTTTTTAACACAAAAATATATGTAATAAACAATAATTTTCCATAAAATAGTTAAATTTTCACTGATAGTTTAATTTCTGACCAGATAGTTGAATATTCTAAATTTTAATTAAAATTGAATATTCTACCTAAGTAGTTGCTCTTTAAATAAAAAATATTGATTGGTGGGAATTAACTCATTATAGCCTGCTCCGCTTTTGTTTGTTAACACTTGAGTGCTCACTTGAGTGACAACCGCAGACCCCGCGCACCCCGCGCAGCTCATGCTACACCAACCTACGGCGCCGCGTCAATTCTCAGAAGAGCTATAGAAGGGAGAACTATTGAAGGGTTTCAATGTAGTTTGATTTTCTACCACATTATTAAACTTTCAATAAAATTTTTTTTTCTACAATACAGTTAAATTTTTAATCCTAAAATAAGAAATTTCACCCAAAAAGTTCATTTTAAACCAAATAGTAAACTTTGACAAAATGTTTTGAATTTCATCTAAAATAATTAATATGTGACCAATAAAAATAATTTTTTTACGAAGTAGTTAAATTTTCAAATGATTATTTAATTTTTTCACAAAAAAGATGATTTCTTAACGAAGCCTGTATTACTTTGTATTTCAGCTAAGGAATATTTTAATATAAAATCAAAAACAGTTTAAAAAGAAGGACAAAATTCCAACCAAAAATATGATTTCTTAAAGACAGAATACTAAGTTTCTACAAAAATAGACAAACCTTCGCATAAGATATTAAATTTTAACCAAAGTGTTTATATTTCAGCTGAAAAAGACTAAGTTGTTTTAACTTTTAACCAATAAGTAGTTGCATTTTTCACTAAAAAAGAGGACAATTTAACTAAAAAGTTGCATTTTTAACGAAGGAATTGAATACAAATAAATATTGGACTTCCTAACTCTCCAAATCACAAATATAAAAGTAGACTTTTCAAGCGAGAAAACTATCTTTAAAAAGTCGAATTCGTATGACTCCAACACGAGCGGTCTATAACTTCGAGTGTATACCCGTTTTTTTAAAGAAAATTTTAAGGGTTATACTAGTTCAGATCCACAGATTCTGAATTTTTTAATTAAAAATAAATAATTTAACCATTACAAAATTTTCATTCATCAATTTTAATCTCATTTATGACCCGAAAAAGGTTCGACCACAGTCAAGACAAGGCTCGCCTTGAAACAAGTAAACGTCGTCTTAGCCAAGACAAAGCTCGACTTGAGACAAGTAAACGCCGTTTTACCTGTCGTGGCCATTCTATTAATTCATTTGGCACTCAAGCCAAAAAAAAAAAGAAAATCGGTTAGTTTCTAGAAAAAAGGGAAAAAAGAGTTATATTAAAAAGGGGAAAAGAGAGGAAAAAGGGAATAGAGTGTACATTCTGAATCAGGAATATAATTAAAAAACATTCCAAACTTTGTTAAAATTCAAATTAGAAAGTATTTTGTGGACGACTCCTTATATGGTATAAAATTATTTATTATAAAATTAAATTAAATTTTAGTTTTAAAAAAGCATTAAAAGTTTTAAATATTAAAAATGTCCAAATCTAAAAAATATTATACGACTCTTTTATTAATTTGTTAATATTCTAAGAACTTTATGTAAATATGAAATTTAATTTAGTTTTGAAGGTCAATAAAAACATGATTAAACTTTCGGCGATTTGAATTTTGTCAATAAGTTTTTAATAATTTCCAGTGAGTCATTTAAAATTTGTAGGAAATTAAAGTAACGCTACTTACTTTAACTTTAAATATTACTTCTTTATAAAGTAATTGGAATTTCGAATCTTTGAGTTATAAAATTTCTCTTAAGAAGAAAAAAGTCCAATGTAACGCAACTTGTGCCCTGCTTTCTAGATTGTCAAGACTGATGTAAGTAAACATCAAGACCATTTTCTTTGGCTTGAATATATAGTCGTCGTTTTTCATCATTTATATAACGTAAATTTATTTAACTTAGTGGTTTTCGCTTCAAATAATACTGGATTGTCAGCATCACAGGTAGGGTAAGTCAATGTTGCACAGAGGGCTTTTTAATTTAGCTAAAATGTTTTAAATCCAAGTGTAGGTATTTTGGTAGAAGCTTGCATTTCTGAACGATGGCTAAAGAATATTCTCACATGGAGATAAGTTAGGTAGATTTATTACAAGATTAGTTAAAAGCACTTTTTATCAAAATATTTCTGATGTAATATCTTACAAAATTAATGAAAAATTCGTAAATATTTTCATTCGCATTTTTCGATGCATGCACTATACTTTCCGTGAGTTTTAATTCCGTATTGAGCAAATGTGATGATTGATTCGATTTCTTAATTTAAAACTTATTGGAAGCCATAGTCTCTTACTCTTCAAAACCAAATATCAATACTAGTTTGAAAACTGATGCCATGTAAAAGCTTATATCATTTTTTAAACAAAATTAACGTAGTTCATAAGTATATACAAAATGAACAAATAGGTGCTCATCCTCCTCATATGACATAAAATTTTCTAATTTTCGTTTAAAAAATGTACACTTTCAACACTAAGTTTTCTCTTATCACCTGAAAAATCTGATATGACTTTCATCCGGTGCTGATCAGTTTCCAATTGGATCAAAATTTGTAGGTTTTGGCCAGCCTAACTTTTAGCCAAGAATATTTTTTATAATTTTAAAAATAGTAGAAATTTATCTATTTAGTTCATGGACATGATATCGGATGAAAGAAGTTGGTTTCAACATAATGAGAAAATTTGATGTTAAAAATAATATTGGTCACTTTATGTGTAGAGTAAATAGATTTTGGATGTAATAAGGTGTTTTCATGGGTGGATATACATAGATCAATAATAGATAAATTTAAGATGAAATGGTGTAAAAATTAAACAGAAAAGTGAGTGAAATAAGCATAAAAAGTGAATTCGAAAGGGTAGGCTGCAGAATAGGCTAACGAGAGTAGCTCTTGGTCAAACATGGTCACGAACGAAAGTAAGCCAATATCAGCCAAAGTACTTCGAACTAACAATCAATGTCAGAAAATTTAAACCCGCAGTGTTGAATGGAACGACAGGTACATAGGATATCTTGGATATTGGAACGAGATCAAAAAAATACTTGGTGGAGAGGGCTGAGCAGACACGACGTATGGTGCATTAATTTAAGAGACAGTTCGGCGTGCACCGTCGGCCGTCCACCTAAGAAAGTATCTAGCCTCTGCCCTCTTGAGGAACGACTTTTGGAATCGACTTTTCTGGCGGAGCGAAGAAGTTTGGCAATTTCCTGGGGCTAATCTGGTGGTCCGTCAGCATTGTGATGCTGTGGGGGTTGCCCGTCGGGCGGATTCGAGGGTGAGGGGTGAAGTTAAGGGATGAGTAGGGGGAAGAGTTCCGAGAATCTACCGACCACGAACGCCGGGTGGTCCCATGAATTATACAAGTGACTATCACTCGTGGAAGAAGGAGAAGAAGAAGTAAGAGGACCTTCCAAGACTCAGGAAAAAGAGACGGGGATGCGTGCCAGAGAAAGCTGAATACTGCCTCCCCTTGATGCGCCGGGCCTGTCAGAACGTGCGAATTTGCTTCGTAACTGGAATACATATTCAGCGTTGAATATAGGTATCTTCTTCCATTCCTATCGAAGAAATGAAGTTCGAGGTCTTGGAGACGCATGTTGCTTTCTTGATGCGAGGAAAGAGGATTGGATGGGACACGGCGAAATGCGAGTTGAAAAGAATGTGTCTTCTAGCATACAGTCGCAGAAAAAAGCTAAAAATATGAAGATTTTGTTGGAGATAGCAAGAAAGCAGGTTTTGGTTTCGGAAAAAGGTTCTGTTTTAGAGAGCTGTTATTTCCTTTTGGTCGAATGCGCGGAGCAGAAAGCAAACTTACATATTTATGTAAAATTAATTTTCTTTATGCTGTTGTCTATATTCCACCATAACTTTAGATAGTTTTGACGTACTATTTTCATACACAAAGAGTTGAAAATTCCTGAAGTCTGCTGAAGTATTTGAAATCTCCTTCACATGAATTCACACCTATTTACATGAAGTCACATGAATCCATATAAAGTCAGTCAATTCTTCATAAATTTCTGAAGTACTTGAAGTAATTTAAACTAACCTGAATTCACTTAAATTTACAAAAATTCTCTTAATGTCATGTCAATTATCTTAAACTTACTTGAATTACCTTGAAATCTTCTAATGTCATTGGATACGGGGTGATCAGTGGGGTGGCTTAAAAAAAATTAGAAATAAAAAACAGCTTAAAACTAAAAAGTTTCAGCTTGGTTTCCTTATAACATATGGCAAATTAAAAATAGATCGATTAATATCCTGAAGCTCTGAATATCTAAAATGTTTTATATTTTAATACAGTCGAATCTGGATTTAGTTTTTCCGGGAATTGATGCTGCATGGCGTGGATGGTTGAGATGTGTTGCTCGCGGATATGCGGTGTTCACTCAGCCGTGAAAAACAGAGAGAGAAACAGGAGAGAGGCAGAAAAGTTTCAAGACTCTGGATTTATGGACACGGTTAGCCCGAAAAACCGACATTAAATCCAGAATTGACTGTATTTTCATTTTCTTCTAGGAAAAAGTCTCATTTTTATAACATAATTATCTGAGGACACTGAAACCATTTTTTCTGTACTCGCCAAATTTTTTTAACCTCGCCGCGCACTTTTTTTAAACGTTAAAAATCTAAAATAATTGTTTTAAACTTTGTGCACTATTATTTCTCCGCGGTCAAATTTGAGTGACCAACATATTGTGTATGCTTAAAGGAATGTTATGGTAGTTTGCAAAGATGAAAATTTATTTATTTTTAAGTGGTATAGAACGAAATGTTGTCCTATAAAAGCTGAAAATGTTTTAAAATTGCAAGATTTTTAAAAATAGAGCATATTATGAAGATTAAAAAATTTAATATTTGCGATTTTTGTAAAACTCTAGTCAAGCAATTTTTAATCTTTGTTTAATTTAGGACTTATCCATGTTTAAAAATTAAATTTTCTACATTTTTTAAGGCAAATTTTGAGGGCGCAAAAGTTGCGATATGTTCAAAATAATTTAAGTAAAATTTTTAAAGCTCTTAAGCATTATTATATTTTTTTAATTACAGGCATGATATTTTGTCCGAGAAAAATTAAAGCACTGAAATCGTCCAAGATTTTTGAAAATTAGTCATCTTTTTTAGCATACAAAGAATCTTTATATTTTATTAATTTTGGCAAAACTTAACCTTAGGATATTATTGGATCTTTGCATTTTCAATTTTCGCAACTTATAAAGTGTCCATACTTAAACTCTTCAGTGCAAGGCTGTTTTTATTGATTGCCAATATTTTTTTGCCCATCCTCGTGAGCAATGAGACGAATAGAAACTTTGTATAATTATTTATGTCTTGTAAATAGTGATGTTTCCTGAAGTCAGTTAATTCTCCAAAAATGTTTTAAAGTCTTTTTCAATCTTCAGAAATGACATCAGTCTTTCGAAAGATGTGAAATCACTTGAAATCACTTGAATTTAATAAAATATACTTGAACTCTCCTGATGTCACTAGAATTCCCTTCAAATCATAGAAAATTCCCATGTATCAAAGTGGAGTATAAAATCGCATGAAAACATTGCACAATGGGTAGTTTTCATTTATTACATAACGTAGCTATCAACTGTTTGCGATGCTTTGAAACTATGTGTTATTTTGTGATCTTTCAAAATATCTCAAATCATTTAAATTTACACAAGGTCACACGAAACCATATGAATTCACTTTAATTCACGTGACGTGGCTGGAAGTCACTTGAAATCACTGGAATTTTTTTGAAATCTCCTGAAATATTCAAAGTGATTTAAATTCCCATTAAGTCACATAAAATCATATAAATTTACATGGATTCACATAAAGTCATTTGAAATAACTGAAATTCTTTTGAAATCTCCTGAAGTCAATGAAATCTTCTGAAGTCATTAAAATATATTTAAGTATCTTGAAGACAAAAGTAAATATACAAAATACTCGTTTTGTACTGTAGAGTGATTTTCTTATTATGGTGCATCCTAAATTTTTTAAAAAGAATCTTTGAGTGATCATCAAATAGACACTGAGTGATTGGTAAAGTGGTACAAGCCGCAGCGATTGCAGCAACTTGCTGCGTAAGAGAAAAAATTTAAGGTAATTAAAAACGAATATAAGAAAATTGTAAATCTTAATTTTGCTTTCAAATTGTAATGCAGCTTTCTCAATACAGAGAAAAATTATTATTGTTAAATGAATTGCCTGAATAATTTACATTCTAAGTGTAGAGGTACACTCAGTAACATTGTTACCGCCATCATTCCTGCAGTGAAAATGAACTGAATTTTACAGTCTATGTATTAAGTGCCATTCACATGCTCTCTATTATTGCGCATTCTCTGCATATGTTACACGTAGCAGTGTCATAGAAATATTTCCAGCCTTTTGAAGCATTTTAGGATAGTGAACACCGCATGATATCTGTTGGACTATAACTAAATTCACCGAACCAAAATCCATTTCCGACAAAAAGCACGTGAATTCAAAATCCTTTTGAACCTGCTACCACTGCAACACCCATAACTGATTCTCGAAAAACAATGCAAAAATTGTTTTTGAAGATGCATTGCATGCAGACTCACACACTAAAACTAAAAATGAAATGCATCATTTCAAAAAACGCTATAGTGCGAAGACCGCTGTTAAAAACACTATTATCCTTTGTTTGTCTACGTTGTTTTAACAAGTTATTTAAACTATGCAAAAGCTGAAAGAACTTTAGAACTTAATAATACTTCTAAATTTAAACATGCAAACATTTGACCACTTGTTAGATTTTTCATTTTACTTGAATTTGCTCAAAGTTTAAAGTACTGAATATATATATTAGTTTAAATTATTTTGCAATAAGGTAACGGGCCGTATTGTGGAATGGTTTTCAGGGTAACGAAAAAAATATCGTAGATTACAAATATTTGAGTAAACTACTCAACATCATTAAGTATATTTTGAAAGATTAATATCTCTAGTATCAAAAACAAGTCGCAAAATGTTTATTCGTGATAATTAAATAAAAATAAAAGGCAAAATTAAAAAGTTTAGCATGTCCCTATGATGGAACACCCTTCCCTCATCGTGTCCCTCTGTTCCACAGGAAATATTCCCTGTTCGGAACGGGTACCTGTCATGCTGTGAAGCCTGGATCAAAGTGTAAAAATTTATTGAAAGCATTAATAAATATTGAATAGTTATGTATTTATTGAATTAATATGAAAATTTTAAAAATATAATAGACTTAATATTTATTTATAAAACCAACCGTTCAAAAATTAAATCAAATTGTGTAGATATATTCTATTTAAAAAATGATTATTTTCGAAAAGAAAATCTTCTGGTTTAAAAAATAAACTTCTTGACTGAAAAAGTAATTTTTTATTTTGTGTTACAAATTGACCTATTCTGGTTGAAAAATGAAAAAATTTGTTAAAATTTCTTGAAAATTCCTCTATTTTGTAGAAAATTCAACTCTTCGTTAAAAATTGAACAACTATTGTGCAAATTTAAACCTTTTCATTGAAAATTAAACTACTCTTTTGCCAATTTTTTTTTTGTTTCTGATAAATAATATTTTAATCTGAAAATTTAACTATTCAATTATGGGTTTGAAACTTTTTTTTAGTTAAAAATTTACCTATTTGGTTACAATTTTCTCCTTTTTAGTTGAAAATTCAACTATCTGGTTAAAACCCTACTTCTGTTAAAAATGTGTCGTATGTAGTAGAAAATTTTTCTTCTTGGTTAAAAAATGATTTTTTCGGTGGAAAATTCAATCACTTGAATTAAGTTGGTAGAAAATTGACTTTTAAAGATTTTTAAATGATCTATTTGGCGAGAAAATTAATCCTGTTTGTTTAAGATTCATCATTTACATTAAGAATTAAACTTTTTCGTGAATTCGCCTTTTTTAGTTAAATTAAACTGGTTGGCGATTTCTTTGTTGTTGATTATTCAATTATTTACTACAAAACAAGTAAACAAACAACATTGAGTGCCGTACAAATCAACCTATTGATGCTTTTTTAGATTATGCAGGTTATGTTTTTAATTACGAGATTGTGCACCGAAATCATTTATTTACCAGATTTTGTGTTGAAAATAATGTTTATAATATTTCTAAATAATATTTTTGAGCACAAAAACGTCAAAAATGTACAATAACAACTGCGTAATGAACGCAAAAAGTGCCCGTATTCCAAGAGACGTGTTCCCTGTGAGGAGCTGTCCGTTAACTTGGAACAGAGGTAGATTTAAATCAAATGAAAAAATGAAAATAAAGAAATTGCGGCCTGAAATGTCATGTATAATGTACGAATTATTTATATATATAAAAACTCATTTAATTATCAGCTTGGTTTCTTTATTTTCGTCCATCAAGGCTCGTCACTTTTCGCTGGTTAGTGATACCGTAGAAAAAAATTTCAGTGAATCTGTAAATACATCCTATGCAGTTTTTTTGTAATGCCTTCTAATACCAAAAAATGAATTATTCTTTTTAATTATAAACAAAAATGTTTGTAAATGCCAATGAAATTTTTATATAAGTCTGTGGATAATTTTTTTTATCTCACTATTGTAACGTGTTTACACTTTTATGTTGAAATTCCTAAATATGCGGCAAGTTTCAGTTTGAAATTTCAGCATTAAATATATTGATATTTATATTTATATAATTGTATTTATATAATATTCGTGAAATTTTTGAAGGTATTGGATGAAGACATTCTTTTTTACCGAAAACAAAAATTAGTAGAAATTTCCCCAATTTTCAAAAAAATGGAAAGTTTTTTCGAAATTTTCAAGGTTCAAAGACATGTTTTCAGTATCCTCACAATTTCGAAAAATTATCTTTTTAGCCCACATGAATGAAAGGCCATATCCTAAAGTATTTGTATGCATATAATCATCACAATTGTTGACAAAATTTGGAGAAAGTTATCTAATTTATTTTTAAGACTTTAAAGAAGACCACTTTCAACTTCGTAAATCACAAAATCTAGATTAAGAAGTTTCTTCTAAATACACTGTTTATAGCACTCGATGAAGCTTGTCTCTATTTCGGACAATGGCTTACGGGTAAATCGCGTTAATAGCTCGTTGAAACATAAACTGCGTGCTACATAAGCTTATGAATCAACGCAAAACTTTAGAAGCCCGTTCTCTGGGAGGGAATGTTAACTATTTACACCTTATTGAAAACTGCCGAAGAAAATAAATACTACTAAGAATTTAAATAAAAGTTCGGAATTAGGAATCGGGAAAGCGATGCAAGAATAGTTTACCTTTAAGAGTAGATCATTTGGCACAATATTTCACACAAGCGGAAGAAATGTTATGAAGGAATAAAAATAAATAGATTTAAGGTAGAAAAATATGAAAAATCATAATTAAAATGGTTTTATTTGTAAAGTTAATGTGTGACATTTATCTATTACGCACGCATGAGTGTGCTTTTGCCTTTAATTTTCATGATAGAGCGATGACCTATTCGGAAATCGAAAAATATTAGGAGGCGTACCTCAAGATTGTTTCTTAAAAACATTAAAAGCAACTAAATAATGGTCTTGCTATATCGTTAATTATTATTCTTAAAAAGTTACTATAAAATACATAAATCTTTTAGACACTTTTTGTGACCCACTGTAACATACTTATATGCATTATTTTCATCTTTATTAATATACTGGGTGGCTTGAAAATTTGAAAAATCTAAATATTATGATAAAATTTTTGGAAATGGTTCGCAAAATATGGGCTTGTTTGTATAATCCTCTTCAGTTTTTATTTTGTTTAAAGAGTGCAACTGTCGCTTAAAGTAAAAAGATAAAAAATTTACATGATAATTGTCGTCACTTACGTATCTTTTTACCATGATCAGCAGACCATTTTATTCGTTTTTATCTTGGCATGTAACTGACAACAGAGCTTTAGCACCCTGCCGAAAATCGAATTCATTAAATTGCTGTATTTAAACAAAATAAGACCTAAAATTGACCGGAAATAATTGCCCCCTATTTATTTTTAACAATTTCTCGTGACATTCTGGTGTATACCCTTAATGTGTGCCCAGGATACATTTCGCATCGTAATCCGCAATATGGTGATATTGGAATCGTGTGTCAATCTTTCTTTTTCGTTAATGTCATTCCAGTACGGGCGTCGCAGAGTTAGGATTATTGCATCTATTGAATTTCGCCAAAGGGTTGAAGCCTGCTAGGTCTTTAGTATTAAACGCTGAAAAAAGTAAAAACATTTTCCGCTGAAATCGACATTTTTCAGAGATAAAGAAATCAGAGGAAAAATTTCCAATGAAATCAAAACTAGATATTTCAAAAGAGTATTAATTTAAAAAATATTGTGAGTTATTAATTATAATCAATTATTAATTTTAGGCTGAATTTAGGAAATAAATTTTTCTGAGAATTAAAAAAAAAGTGAGACCGAAGTATATTTATTTTCCACGTCGTGCCCAAATAAGCTGCTGTTGTGAGTTCTACTTTAATAACCCTTAGATTCAAACTTCTTGAGCTAAAAAGAATAATCTTTATTCGGTTCACGCGATGCTTTTGGCGCTTTTCCAATCCCTATACGAGATATGAGTAAATAATCATTTTTTAAATTTCATACTTCACATTCCCCGATCATCCTCCGATGAATAATTTTTTGTTCCATTTTCTGGAGAAAAAACTACCTTTTGTTAGAGGATATTTTTTCGTCGGTGATATCTGCCCACTGTTATTGAGAAAATTCATGCTGCAAACCTGAAATACACAAAGAATTTGAATTTTATAAAATATATATTTTTAAATATAGGTCTGAAATGATTTTGTGTAAAAAAGCAATAACGTGCACGGTGCTTTTGAGAAAATCATATAATTTAAGACTTTCGTTCTGAGCAATACTGAGTTTCGGTTCCTTAATCATGTTTTTAAACAAATATCAATTGTTGGTCGCTTTTATCAGAACAAAAAATATTTTTTAAACCAAAACTTTCGTTATGTCTATATGAAATACAAAAGAAAATAGCAAATTTGATTTCAAATTTCTTTATTATTATTGAAAAGTATTATAAACGTATCTAAAATTTCGACATATTAAGTAGGATGAATATTTCAGTAGGGAACGGTAATCGGTGCCAAATTTAGTATTCTTAAAAAATCATACTTTCTCGCTCTTTTACAACTATTTTAGTAAAAAATTAAGGTTTTTGCCACTTTTTATATTAAAAATTGGTATTTAAGTGTATTAACATATATTTAAATTTCACAGATTTCAAACTAAATGAATAATACATTTTTAACAATTCAACTATCTTAATGGGATTTGAGCCATTATTTAGCAATTTGTGACATTACTGGAAAAATTTTTTAAATGTACTGGGACTACGAATGTTATTTTTGTCTGTTATATAGCAATATTTGTTCATAAAATAAATAGAAAGATGTATTTCATATGATTTTTTTAACGATTTATATACTTTTTTATGTGTAATACCTGGGTAAACTAAGCAGTAATAAGTACATGGCCATTTTCATTGTATTATTACATACACATTAGGGTGGCCCAACAAAACAAAGGTTTAAAATTTTCCGGCCCCACCAGTCTCCCTATTTTGCCAGACAGTCAACAAAAGGATAAGATTAAACAAGAACATCATGATTTCATGAGAACTCTTGATGAAATACGAATCTTTCATTAATTTTTTTATTTCGAACCCCCTGATCCTCTTTTAATGCCCCCTCCCTCACCCAAAACTAACTCTTGCAACGGCAAAAGAGATTTTATGAATTATTGGCATTAATTATGACTTTTATACAGTGTTATACATCCTCATTAATGAATCAATTACAAGATTTTAGGTATTTCTTAATTAATTTGTAAGTGACTGTCCTGCAGGTTGGGACACTGTGTTTTCCTCAATTCATTGTACTGGTGTCACCTGTTATTACCTTCATATATTAGTATCAATAGTAGCCCACCTTCTATGTTTACTCGAGGATATGTCTCATACCTGTTGAAGCTGCACCAAACAGTAGATTTACAAGGAGTAGAAAAAGTATCGTGTTAACAATAATCAACCTGCATTAACTGAATATTTTTTTATCGAAATGGCAAGGTAAATAAGTTCAATGCTCAAGTTGGGACATGATCATCGTACACGTTGGGACACGCTTTTGACGCCGAAATGGTATATTTACAGAAAATCGTCTTTGAAGTAACTTTTGAATGTTAATAATCAAAATAATGGTACTTTCTAGTATTGCTATGCGACATATCTCTGCACTTGAAATTCGCTAAGATGCGGGCTATATTTTTTTCATCTGCAAAAACTGACAATCGGATTAAGTTGACAAAATGGACAAAGCTGAAATTCGTAATTGCTCATATTTATGTAGAAACCTAATCAAATAAAGAAATATTCACTAAAAGGTTTGCTTTAGCAATTTAAAATTATTTTTTACACTTATTTTGCATGTTTTTCAAAAGTGTCCCAAACTACATTACAACATTTTTTTATCAGATTTAAAGACATTCACAAAATCGGCTGTAAAATTTTTGTTGCATCGCTATTATATTTTTGGTTAAAAAAAAGTAAGCTATTTAATAGACGTTCAAAACGGTGTAATGACAGCTCAAAGATATAATCATGGAAAAAGATTATTGAGCATGAAAAAAATCCATCCCACCCTTTGCTATACATTCCCCTAATTGGTTAAGCTATTTTTATTTATTTATACAATTTTAATTCCATACAATATGGCGAATTAAGGGCATTTTATGTTTGTTATGATACACTTAATGAGCTGGGAGAGTTTATATTTTTAATTGGATTCTTTGTTTATTGCTTAAGCTATTTATTTATATTAAAATTCAACTTTTTGACCGAAAATATAGAGATCGTACTTTCTAGCTAATTCTTTTTAGCAAGTTCTAAATTATAACCTAAACCCTACTTTTTGCAAAAAACTTTTTATGTTTTAAATAATTTGTTATTTTTTAACATCACGAAATAATGACAATTTCTAAATTTTTGCCTTGATAGTAGGAAAGAGTGAATTTGTCGATATTAGTTGTGTATTTTTAATTAAATAAGTAACATTTTTTTAAATGCATCTTTTAAAAGAAAAATTCAGAAACACTTTCAGCCAGTCCTTAGATTTTTTTAACCTTTCACTAATTTTGCATGTAATTTTTATTTGTTTAGAAACATTCTAATCTTATAATATATCGAAATTTAATGTTATTTTATGCATGATATGGCCTTGTGGATAAATTTCAACACCTATTTCTCAAATATTCGTCATCGTTTATCATCCTTATTAAATTGTTGAAGCAATATGCGTATAGATAACCATAATGAAAAAAGCACGCAGAAACAGTAAAATGTAGACTAACCTTTTGACACTTGTTTGAAAAACTAGCAATAAAGTGCGAGTTTCTAGCTTTATATTATACAAAGTTTTACTTGAAAAATAAATAAATTGTTTAAACAATAAACAAAATATTTAAATAAAAGAATTTACTCTTAAAGCGGCTTGGGGGTGTTGAAATGAAAAATGATTAATAAATTCGTATTTCCTGCAGTTTTTTTTTGAGATCATGAAATCATTGTTTATATTTCGTTGTACAGCTTCTCGTTTTGGACAGAATTTACAAAAATTTTAATATTAAAACAAATATCTTGACAAAAAAAAAGATATTCACTTTTTTGGGGACCATCTTTTCACATAATGGTTATCAAACTGATCCATCCACCTACACAGAAAGTTAACTAAGTCGCTTGTAATATATTCCTCCAGGAATAGTTTTTATTTCTTCTGTAAAATCATGTTGATTGGACGCCATTCAGTATTCACTGCTTTAATTGCAGACTGTCCATGCAAAAGTGTATGAGATCAAATTTTGGAAAATGACACTATTTTCTTCAAACTTATTCACAATTTTAACTCCCAACAAGAGTTTTTCGAAATGTCATACCCAATTTCAACTGCAAAATGGCACAAATGCCAAAAATATAATACTAAATTGTATTTAATCTGCCTGGTATTAATTTATTTAGAAATAAGGAACTTTTTTTCATCAAAAGTAGAAGAAGAATTATTAGCCAAAAATTAAAATGTCTCTATGCATTTAAACGACTTTGTATCTCAGAAAACTATCGGCAAAGTTGCTGTTGGAGTGACGCTTTACCATAATCGTAAGTGCGATATGTTAAGGAAAAGAAATAGAAAGAAGAAAAAAAGGGTGAGAGTTGGGTGCCTCCGTAAAGGAGAGCCGCTGACGTGCTGTAAGATTGATTGGAGTCACGGGATGGAAAATTAACGGTCTAGCTTGGGTAGTGCAAGGGGGTAGGGGGTGAAAAACGAAGGAAGGTGTGTGACAGCCGCTGCATACTAATTTTACTCTTTCCCTCTTCTCCCAGAGTTGTGCACCCTTAACCTCCCTTGGAAAGCTTTGCACCATCTCTGTCTATCGATATCGGCCTTTCGGTTCGACGCCTTTGTTGTCTAACCAAGACTAGAAGTGGCCGACTGTCCGGTCCTGCCCAGTTTAACCCCATTCAAATCACGTTCTTTTTTCCTAATCTCTACTGTATAGTTCTACAAGGTAATTTTGTTGAAGGTCCTTCTAGTTTTCCATCTGTATTCCGTAGTTATTTCCCGCATTTCCCTAATTTCTCTATCTAATTGTATAAAATTATATGGATAAATTAGGGGAATTTGAAAATTAACTAGGAAAATACTAATAGTTGAAACGTACACTATATGTTCCAACTATGAGGACTTTTTCTCTCTATATTATAAAAACACTTTTTCAACATTGCATTAAAATATGGCTTACTGAAAGTGACCTATACTACCTGACGGCTGTTCTGGTTGTACTAAACAAACCCTTATCACTTCAGACCATTGATGACAAGCCACTAATAATCTACTTTCTAAAAGTATGACCAAGTAAGTACAATCTGCCGCAAAGAGTATTTTCCACTATTTAGGCACGAAAAAGTTACTTCTATCATCAATTTTACTTACTAGATTTTACTTTTGGATGGCAGTTATACTCAAAACAGATGATGGCTAGCTCAAACCGACCTTAGTTACTTGAAATCCCATAAATTTGGGTATACGTGTATGTCGTATGCATTTAGAATTCAAGCTTTCAGCCGACTGCCTAGGCATATTGTAAGCTACGGTTCCACTTCAACGGAGCATTATTTTTTTAGAGTCCTTTTATAATATTAAATCGTCTTATTTTGAAGTCATCGTTTGTACTATTTTACTTTGCCAATGTCAAATTGAAAAGTGGCACGTACTAGAGAACCGCAAAGGAATAGTTTTGAACTTATGTTTTGAACATAAGAACCTACAATATTTTGTTCACTGAAGCTAACTTCAACGCTTACTTATGTACTCCACAAATGATTATATTAATGTCATTGTAGTATTTACACTATCTAGATAATTTTCGTATTTTGGATACCATTTTCCTTCTCGTTTTTAATTCAGTAACCAAATATAGGAGGTGTGTTGAAGAAGTAAGGTGACTTTTCAATTTTCGCGGGCTACGTACATTCAAGATTAAAATTTTTTTTTGTTGTGTTGATACACTCGTCACGATCATATGTTCATATTTTTGACTATATAGCTCGTGTTGTTTTTCTGGCAGAGGCGTAAAAGGTTAGAAGGGTTTGGTGTGCTCGGCGATTTTCTTCTTTCAAAAAAAATGGAGCAAAGAGTTTGCATTAAATTTTGTGTGAAAAATGGAATCCAGTGCTCTAAAACTCTTGAAATGTTGACAGTTGCATACGGTGAGTATACTCTGAGTATGAAAAATGTGTATGAGTGGTACAAGCTGTTCCAAGAAGGCCGAGAGGATGTCGAAGACGAACCTCGTCCTGGACGTCCCAGCACGCCAACAACAGATGAAAACGTTCAAGCTGTGGAAGAAATGGTGTTGAAAAATTGCCGAATTACCATCAGAGAAGTTGCTGAAGATGTTAGCATATCGGTTGGCTCATGCCATGCTATCTTTTCGGACGCTTTGGGCATGGGACGTATGTCAGCGAAATTTGTTCCAAAACTGCTTAATTTTTAACCAAAAGATCCATCGCATGACCATCGCTCAGGAGATGTTGAATGAAGTCAATAATGATCCTGATTTTCTCAAAAGGGTTATAACTGGAGATGAATCGTGGGTGTATGGTTATGACGTCGAAACTAAAGCCCAATCATCTCAGTGGAAGCATCCTGAGTCTCCAAGACCGAAAGAAGCACGTCAAGTTCGGTCAAATGTGAAGGTTTTGCTCACTGTCTTCTTTGATTACCGTGGCGTAGTGCATCAGAAATTCTTACCACAAGGTCGTGCGGTCAATAAGGAGTATTACCTTCAAGTTATGCGCCGTTTGCGAGAGGCGATACGCAAAAAACTTCCGGAACTTTGGAAAAACAATTCGTGGCTTGTGCATCACGATAATGCACCTGCTCATTCACCGTGGCTTTTGAAAGAGTTTCTGACCAAAAACCGCACCACAGTCATGCCTCAGCCTCCATATTCACTGGATTTGGCTCCACGTGACTTTTTTCTTTTCCCAAAACTGAAGAGACCCATGCAAGGACATGGATTTTCAACGATTGAGGAGATAAAAACTGCATTGCTGAAAGAACTCAAGGCTATACCACAAAATGATTATCAGAAGGGCTTCGATGATTGAAAAAAGCGTTGGCACAAGTGTATTATATCTGAGGGGGATTACTTTAAAGGGGACAACATAAATATTGAGGAATAAATTAATATTTTTTGAGAAAACCATAAAGTCACCTTATTTTTTGAACACACCTCGTACACCCAATAAAATAAAAAAACAAGCAAACATAACCTACATATGCATCGAAATGTGAAAATAATAACAATATAACATAGGGGCGTGGGTTTAGTACCTGACAGCGCAAACAGCACTGCGCATATGCACGGGTCTTCTCACGGGTTTCAATTCGTGGTAAACATTAAAGAATTCTTTGTCGCGTTGCTAGTCCCAAGCCTGTTTAACAAACGCACATGGTGACACCACTCCTTAAAATGCCTTCGTGTAGCGAACTAAAATAATGCACAGAGAGTGTTGTTTTGATTCCTCGTATCTTCATGCTTAAAAGAATATAATATAATAAAGTGTAGGACTGTTTCAATACCGATAACTGGCCTAAAATAATTGTTTTTTTTACTGTGATTCAGCCGATTGCCGACATTCAGAAGAATTTGGAACGAAATCTATACCTGTCGTCCAAGCGCCTGATTTATTTAGGTATTTAGAAGAATACTCAGTTATTCTTCTGAATGCCTGGCACGTGTTAGGCTATAACAGGAAACCAACTAAAAGTGTTAAAACACATTAAATGGCTATTCAGCATTTTATTTTTATTTTTATGTTCTTATAATTAATAAAATATACTTCTCCAATGTAACAAAATATACGTTTACAAAATAATAAGAATAATGATTTCATATTATATATTTTAAAAAACTTTTAATTTGGGTTCGGGTTACACAGGTTTCGAATATAAACATTTAATTTGTATTTTATTTGCTCGTAAATTTGAGCGCGCCTAGGGCGCGCGACAGTTGACCCTCGCGCTTCACGCTCGGACATAATTGCACCTCGCGCTTAGATATTTATTCTTTGCATTTGGAATGCTTGAATAAAACTTTATCAAAAAGACCTCTTTCAGATCGCAGTATTTTTATGCGTCTTCATATTCGGAATTGTCTACTTAATTAAGTATGGTCAAAGATAAAGTTTCTCAAAACTCTGTAGGATTTGAGGTACACATTCTCATCGTGACACTCGCGCTGCGTGCTCGATTTGCGAAAGACTGTTGTGAAACAGATATTGTTGAATATTTTTTTTAGTGACTTTCGTCGTTTTTCCAAACATTTTTTATTAATTTTTTTTATTTTCAATGTTATTTTTCACGAATAAAACAAAAAGGACGCGCCCTATCTAGAACTGATTTTTAACGAAGTCGTAGATCTTTTTTGGGATATCAATTTTTGTTAATTTATCTTATTTTCGTATCGTACATGGTTTGACCAGAAAATGGAATTTTTTTGATTTTTCATTATTTTTTTGTGCAATCAAAATTTGAATTTTCGATTTTCCAAAAAAATAAAAAAATGTGTTACGATAATCTTGTAGGGCTTTTAAAAAGCAATGTTTTTCTTTTCTTCTTTTTTTTTTATATCGTGCGTTGTTTGGCTTAAAATGTTCATTTTCTGTTTATTTAAAAATTCTTGAAAATGCTATAAATCTGAGAATTTTCTTTCTATCGAAAAAAGTCATAAAGATAAATTGCTTGTCCTATTTAATACTATCAATATCAGTACATAGAATTTTGAAATTCGAAAAAAAGTAGTCTTAAACATTTTCGAAGTGCGCTCACTTTTTGAGTTAATATCAAACATGGCCGATTAACGAATTTATCCTTTCTTTTAGAACCTAAAAAAGTGTGCCAAAGATGAATTTGATACGTTCATTTTTTCGAGAGTTATCGTTTCTACGGGCGGACATAGAGACAGACAGACGCCATCGTAAAAGCTTGATTTTCGGATTCAGGGGATATCGAAACGTCAAGATCCGTTGAAAAACTGTGTTGTAAGATTTCCGACAATTCTAATACTTTCTCAATCAAAAATTATGAGAATGTAAAAAGCGTGTTCTGAGTTCAAATGAGACATGTTAAATGGTTAATTTAGACATTTACAAAAAAAATGTTGTTACAATTTTCTAAAAAATAAACAATTGCCCTTCAATTTAAAGTCGCTCGCAAGTTTAAGCGCGCCTAGGGCGCGCAACTGTTGGTTCTCGCGCTTCGCGCTCGATGTTGTATTTATCTCGCGCTTCGCGCTCGATTATGTAATCACCTCGCGCTACGCGCTCGGTCTTTATATTTCTCCCGCATTCGTGGACACACCTTTTAAAATCAAAGGTCAAAGGTCTGACAACTGTAATTTTGTGATTTTGAACTCTCTTTTGTTAAAGCGCTTTCGGCTTTAACGAACACATTCCCATCACGTATCTCGTGCTTCGCACTTAATTTTGTCCAATATGTAAACTTTTCTACATTATACGCAACACTTTTATATCAATTATAATACATTTTTTATGTAACTCTGCCTGGGATTACTTATTAAAAAATTGCAAAATAAAAAGCAAATTGTATTTATCATGATTATTTTTGTATTTGTTTCTTATTTTGCTTTAATTGTATTCTAAGCTGCACTGAAACATATATAATTTGAATAAATGTATATCATTACAATTCATAATATACATAAAAATTGATTCATACTAATTCTTATTTCCTTGCTTTTATAATTTTTTAATTATAATGTTGTTTTTTACGATTAAATAAAAACTACTGCGCATCTGCATAGGGTCTAATACAGCAACCTATATAGGGTCCTATATAGGAGCCTATGTCCTCTTTTGTCTTTTCTGTGCTTTTTCCGAAAAGTTCATTTTTGCATTTTTTATCTTATGTTTTACGATTAAAAGGAGATCTACTCGTCCAATCGAAAAATAGTTAATAATAAATTTATAGATCTTTTTAGATGAAAAATTTTTGTCTGGTAAGTTAAGTTCATACCTTGTGTCGTTTTTTCAAACAAATTTAATATTTTTATTTTGAATGATATTTTTTACGAATAAAGCAAAAACTACGTGTCCTATCAAAAATTATAGCTCTTTTTTGGATGAACAATTTTTGTCTCATTTTTTTTTCGTAGCTTATATCTAAAAGTGATTCATTATAAATTTGTAGTTATTTCCAGGGCACGCAATTTGAGCTTGTTCATCTTTTTCGTATCTTGCATAGTTTGACCAAAAAATGGAATTTCGGAATTTTTCATTATTTTTGGTACGATCAAATGTAGAATGTTCAAATTTCCGACCAAATTAAAAAAGTTGTTCTCGGAGTCCTGTAGAGCTTTCAAAAAGAAAAGTTTTTCTTTTCTTGGCTTTTTTTCATATCATGAGTTGTTTGGCTTAAAATGTTCATTTCAGTTTGTTTGTTTTTGATTTTGAAAATGCTCTAACTCTGATAATTTTCCTTTTATAGAAGAAAGTCATTAAGATAAATTGTTTGGGTTTCTGAGTACCCGACTTTCTTTCATATCATGCGTTGTTTGGGTTAAAATGTTCATTTTAGTTTTTTTTTTTTTTTGATTTTCAAAATGCTCTAACTCTGACAATTTTCTTTTTATAAAAAAAAGTCAGGAGGATAAATTGTTTCAGTTTTAAATTACTATGAACAACCGTGCATAGAATTTTTACATATTGAACAAATGTTGTTTCAAAATTTTTTTGTACGAACAAATTTGGAATTTTCAACTTTTTAACCAAATTGAAAAAGTTATTATCATAATCTTGTAGGGCTATTAAAAAGCAATATTTTTCTTTTTTAGACTTTCTCTCGTATCATACGTTGTTTAGCCTAACTTGTTCATTTTAGTTGTTTTTTATTTTGAAAATGCTATAACTCTAGTAATTTTTGATTTTTCGAAAAAATTCATTAGGATAAATTGTTAAATTTTTTAAATACTATGAATAACCATACAGAGAATTTCAGAATTTTTAAAAAAGTGGTCTCAAAAATATACAAAATGTGACCACTTTTTAAATTTTCATCCAAAATGGCTGGCTAACGAACTTGATCTTTAGTTTAGGGCACTAAACGAGTATACCAAAGGGCAATCTAATAGATTACTTTTTTCAAAAGTTATCGTGTTCACAGAGAGACAGACAGACAGGCATACATACAGACAGACAGACGGACAGACACATTCGTAAAAACCTGTTTTTCGGATTCAGGGGGTCTTAAAACGTGGACATTTGACAAAAACTGGGGGTTCAAATACACAAATCTAATACCTTCTCTGATGAGAATGCAATAATGCAGAAAAGTTGGCTTTTTCGACAAAATCGAATGCGAAGTACGAGATACATAATGAGAATGTGTTTGTTAAAGCTGAAGGAGGTTCGACAAAAGAGGATTCTCAATCACCAAATAGAAGTTATCGATGTTTTGACCTTTAATTTTTTTTTAAATTGCGCACAAATGTAGGGTAAACACAAAGACTGAGCGTGTATCGCGAGGTGAATGCATCATCGAGCGTGAAGCGCGAGAATCAATAATCGCGCACCATAGGCGCATTCAAACTTCCTAACCACGCACACAGGGTGCTATAAGAACGTGCCCGCATAGCGGGCAGATTTTTGTTTACTATTTATTTTTTTAAATCAGATTTTATAACAAACTTCTAGATATTTTTGGTTAAACAAACTTTTTTAAAATTTTGTTTTGTCTTCCGTGTCCTTTTTCCAAAAATTTATTCTAAATATTTAATTTTTTTATTTTCAATCTTATTTTTTACGATTAAAAGAAAATCTCCTCGTCCTATTTAAAAGTGATTAATAAAAAATTTATAGATCTTCTTGGGGGAACAACTTTTGTCTTTTAATTTTAGTGCATACCTTGTGTCGTTTTACAAAAAATATTTAATTAAAAAATGTATCAAGTTAATTTAGTTTTTTTATTTTAAAGGTTATATCTTACGATTAAAGAAAAAACTAAGTAGCTTGCGTTGTTGTCAAAAAAATTAATCTTTAGACTAAAAAAAAAAACTACGCGTCCTATCGAAAAGTGATTGTTAAAAAATTTGTAGATCTTTTTAGGGCGCGTAATTTAAGTTTATTCAATTTTTTTGTATCTTCCATAGTTTGACCAAAAAACGGCCTTTTTGGATTTTTAAAATTATTTTTCGTACGATAAAATTCTAAATTTTCGACCAAATCAAAAAATTTATTATTTTTCGCACGATAAAACTATAAATTTTCGACCAAATAAAAAAATTTATTGCGATAATTTTGTAGGGCTTTAAAAAATTTACATTTTTTTTCTCTTGACTTTTGTTCATATCATGCATTGTTTGGCTTGAAATGTTCAATTCTCTAATTCTGATAATTTTCTTTTAATAGAAAAAAGTCATAAAAATAAATGTTTTGAGTTTCTAAGTACTATAAACTTTTTTTTATTTCATGCGTTGATTGGCTTAAAATGTTCATTTTAGTTGTTTTTGTTTTTTTTTTATTTTGAAAATGCTTTAACTCTGATAATTTTCTTTTTATAGAAAAGTCATTAAGATAAATTATTTGAGTTTCTGAGTACTATGAATAACCGTTCATAGAATTTTGAAATCCTGAAAAAATGTGGTTCCAAAAAGTTGAGGTACGATCAAATTTTTAATTTTCAACTTTTCGACCAATTCAAAAAAGGTGTTATAACCACCTTTTAGGGTTTTCAAAAATCAACGTTTTTCTTTTCTTGATTTTTTTTTGATGGCATGCGTTGTTTGGCTTGAAATATTCATTTTAGTTTGTTTTTTTTATTTTGAAAATGCTCTAACTCTAATAATTTTGTTTTAATAGAGAAAAGTCATTAGGATAAATTGTTTGGGTTTCTGAGTACTATGAATAATCGTTAATAAAATTTTGAAATCTTGAAAGAATGTGGTCTTAAAAATTTTAAAAACGTGCTCACTTTTTGAATTTTGATCCAAAATAGCTTGTTCACGAACTTGTTCTTTCTTTTTAGGCCTTAAAAAAGTGTGCCAAAGCAGAATCCAATCCGATCAATTTTTCGAAAGCTATAGTGCCTACAGAATACAGATTACAGATAGACAGACAAACACCTTCGTAAAAATCGTTTTTTCTGACTCAGTGGGTCTCAAAACGTGAAGATTTTATGAAAACCGACAAAGTGAAATTTTACATAAAACCATACCTTCTCATTAGATGAGAATGTAATAAGAGAACATTGTATTTATATTTTGCAATTCGGTCACGGAAAATAATAAATGGCTAAATTGACCGAACTTTATTGTTATTAATGACATCTACATTATATTGAATGAAAATCAATTTCACTGCCTAATCAAAATACGTAATAGTGAAAAATAATAATACATGACGTATTGAAGATCTAGTGTATAATGATAAATAAAGCAAATATGAAATTGTGCGTCAAGCAAGCTCCAATAACTCCAATTGGTACCTCAACTTCAGTTTGTGGCATTACCTACGAAAGCTGCAGCAAAAATCTCAAATCCATACCAATTCTGCAGTCCTGATGAAGAAACATTCATCTGCATTTTTATCAAAAATGAGTTTTTTATATGGTTGGATTCGTAATGAAAAGACGAATTTAACTATGGTAATCATTATTAAAAATTGTAATTAAATCTCGAGATAATTAGGTCTCAATTAGCCTATCTACAGAGATTTTCGAGAATTCCTGCTGAAGAAACACACATCTG
>NC_046659.1:58246856-58249098 GCF_010883055.1 Belonocnema kinseyi
AAAGATCAGGTATGTTGAAATTTTGTTTCTAATAATATTGTAAAATTATAATTAGGTTTCTAATAATAATAATATTAAATTAAATTTTATTTCTTCTTAATATCACGAAAATATATAAAATTCTGCGTCTAATACGCATGTTTAAATTTATATAAAATTTTAGATAATTTGAATGCTAATAAATGTGTCATTTTTATGAAATATAACATTTGTCATTAATATTCTTAAATGTCATCTTTTTCCAGAATCCATTGACTCTCATGAAGATGAAAACATAAATCAAGACGTAATGCAAACAGAAGATACAGACAGGCCCCAAGGAAAGAAGAAAGCAAATTCTCAGAAAAGACACCCTCCTCTGCCTCCGTGCAAAAACTGTAGAATGAAATGTTCAGAACTCTTTACAGAAGAAATGCGTTCGAAAATCAACAATGATTTTTGGAATCTGCCGACCTGGATGCATAAACAACGATTTTTTTCAACTCATGTAATTGGAAAATAAATTCAAAGAAGAACTGCTGGAGACTTATCTAAAAGATCAAAAACGTTTGACTGTCGACTGACAAACCAAAATGAATCTTGGACACAGGTCTGCAGAATATTTTTCCTCGCAACCTTAGGCTTTCAGAAATAAAATACTTTTGCACTAAGGAATGCTTTAAAAAGTATGAATCCCACTACGTTAGAACCATCAGCGGATAAACGAGGCACTTCGGAAAAAAATAAGGATTTAATTGAGGAGAGAGTAACGGTTATTCATAATCACATTGAATCTTGTCACCCGTACGTTTCTCATTATAGACGCAAACATGCTCCGAATCGTCGATATTTGCCCGATAATTTCACAATCAAGGCATTATTTGATGACTTTATTGAAAAAAATCCATTGTATGCTGAAAATTGTTCATACTAAATGTATCGGATCGAGTTTAACAAAATGAATATTTCCTTAACTAAATTGGGGAACGAAGAATGTGAAAAATGCGAAACTTTTGAACAACATAACGCTTCACATACTAAAGATAATTTATGCCTAGAATGCGACATATGTCCGGATTGGTCACGTCACAAGAAAAAGACAGAAGCAGCTCGAACTCTGTATGGCCTTCATCGAGATCAGCAGTCTAATTCCGATTTAAATGCAGCATATTATTCAGAAGATTTGCAAAAAGTGATAATGTTGCCATCTATGCCATCGTTCAAGTCCGTTATGTTCCCACGCCATATTATAGCTTTTAACGAAAGCTTCATTCCTCTGGGATCATCCAAAGGAGCAAATAGACCTTTTGCGGTCTTATGGAATGAGTGTGTTGCTGGTCGAAAGAAGGAAGATCTTATCAGCGCTTTTTATCAATTTTTGCTTCATTGTCGTGGCAGAAAGAAAATCATAATTTTGCTGGACAACTGTTCTGGCTAGAATAAGAACTGGTGCTTCCTTAGTTTTTTATTTATGTCATCAATTCGCCAGAAATTGAAGCTGAATGTGTTGAAATCTTTTATTTCGAGAGCGGACATACATTTATGTCAGCTGATCATTTTCACCACCAAGTGGAAGAGTCCATGAAGAAAGCAAAAAATATTTATGACTTCATCGATTTTGAATCTGCGGTTAGAGAAGCTAGCCCTCGAGTAGTTATCAAATCGATGACTCCTAATGATTTCTTCGATTGGCGTGATTACACATCACATACTAAACTAGAGAATATGACTAATCGACCAATCCTGAATGATAATAAACAATTAAGAGCTACGAGGGGAAGTACATCAATTGATTACAAGATGGATTATAATGTGGAAGAGGACTTTAAAACGCTTGATTTTCTCCAAGTAAAGTCGATTAAATCAAAAATTTCTAAACCTGAAAATCGAAAATGCTTTCGTGGAATACCTAAAAGTAAGAAGAATGATATCATCACGAAGCTAGTGCGTTTAATGCCTTCAAGTCGGAGAGAATTTTGGTACAATTTACCAGAAAGTGACGTTTCGGACCTTATACACAACTTCGATGATGGTGACGATTAAATTATGATTTTCTTCCTGCCACGACAATGAAGCAAAAATTGATAAAAAGCGCTGATAAGATCTTCCTTCTTTCGACCAGCAACACACTCATTCCATAAGACCACAAAAGGTCTATTTTCTCCTTTGGATGATCCTAGAGGAATGAAGCTTTCGTTAAAAGCTATAATACGGCGTGTGAACATAACGGACTTGAACGATGGCATAGATGGCAACATTATCA
>NC_046659.1:58249198-58295523 GCF_010883055.1 Belonocnema kinseyi
GCTATTGAAAATAAGGATCGGTGGCTCAAAATTACCCTCGAATCCTGGTGAAGAAACTTATCATGTACTTGAGCTATTCGATTTCAGGAAATCGGACTGCAGCAAGACCGAAGATCCTGGTAAAAAAAACGCATCTGCGCAGATGTGTTTTTTTCATCAGGAACTCAGGGCTCAGCACTATGTCAAATCCTGGAAATCGTGTAGATAAGCTAGAATTTCTGCAGATGTGTGTTTCTTCAGCAGGAATTCTCGAAAATATCTGTAGATAGGCTAATTGAGACCTAATTATCTCGAGATTTAATTACAATTTTTAATAATGATTAGCATAGTTAAGTTCGTCTTTTTATTACTTTACTTTTCAATCTTTTTTTTTTGCTTCTAAAATATCCAATAACACGTTCTTTTATTTATTTCATTTTTTAGAAATTGAATATCATTATTTTTATCACTTGTAAAAGTAGCAGCAATAAAAACCAAATATTTTGATGGAAAATTCAGTGTATCATTTTTAATTGTATGCTTATCTCGAACCGGTCTCCCTATAATGTTTAAATTATTCGATTTCTGGCGCCACCAGATTTAAATAATTTGGTATCAGTTTTTTTTTAATCTTATAATCTTAAAGCCCGTAAATGCGAAATACCTCATTGTAAAATTACAAAGATTTTAGGAATTAAATGCCTTCAACTCCAAAAGTTTTAAACACAAAATTTGCATTTCAATCAGTTCAAGTTTTTAATTGCATTTTTTTTAAATTTCCATTAGTTTTCAGCATGTAAAATAGAAACTTAATTGTTAATTTGACACGATTTTCTAGAATTATACTTAGACACCTTTCCATTTAAATGAATCAATTTGAAACATCTGCAGATTGCTGTTACTCTCTCGTGAATATTTATTCATAGAGACTTTTGTAATTAATTGTTTTGAATCTCATATCTTTATCGACTAGATATCAGTGGCTTTTTAAATACTGAAATAAATAACATTCGAAAGCAGCCATTGTTAAAGAAATAAATGTTTTACGTTATATATTTGTTTACTCTGTGCAAAAGGCTTAGCTAAGTTTATATATATTATATATCTTTTTAAATAAATATGAAATATAATAAATTTATTTAAGGGTCAAAGGCGATCTTTGCTCGTTTTGATCAATTTCAAAGTTGGCTGTAAGATTTCAAAGTTCATGTTGTTATTATAGCCAGTAAGAAATTCTAATTGGAAAGGAGGGCTCCTCGGCAAAGAGGGGAAAAGAGGAGAATGTACAATTCTCAACAATAAGGTTAGATTATAATGAGAGTTTTGCTGACAAGAGTCGATCCGTCTTATCGACAATTATCTCCAAACATATAACTTCCAATTGTGATTCCGCGGATGAAATCAATGGTACATAGGGTAATGAGATTTGTACAGATGATGGAATTTGTTTGTCCGATAACTTGCTAAATCCCGTTTCTAAGCCAACAGATGCTAAACTATTGGACAAGCGAAATGAATCATGAACATTTCGTGTATTGAATCTATTATCAGATTATCGACGAAATTTGGAAAAGCAATTACAAAATAATAACATTGTATATTTCCTTATTGTTCTTTGAAAAATCTTTTTTTTTTTCTTATGTAATATTTGATTACTGAATTAGAGGGAAAATAAATAATACAAAAAAAGGTTTTAAAACAGTTTTTGAAATAAAAATGTTCATCTCTATAGAAAAAAATTTGTCACCTGTTTCAAAAAGTTAAATTCCTGTTTTGAAATTAAATATCTTTTCGAATTTTCGCACGCAAGTAATTTTTTTCTGGGTATCCAATTTTCGTTTCAGTTTTAATTTTTTCAAAATTTGTGAAGAGCTAGTAATCACATTTCTTCAAATATAGACGTTACAACTAGGGTACATATTACAGAATGAAATTGACTGAAGGATTCACTAAAGTAAGAAAGTAATTGTTCATGGGAAAATTTAATTTAGTTCCACTTACTTTTCCAACGAGCATACTCATTGTATCACCAAGGTAATCGTATTCTGCACTTTTTCATTGTGCTTTTTTCATAATTTTAATTCTGACATATAATTTTTTAACTGAATATAGCGTTTTGGATCTATGTTGTATACACATTGTTGCGATTCATAAATTAACATTTATTTAACAATACCAGAAGACGAAAGCTTTATTTGACAACTAGTTTTTTTATACTCAAAACATTAAATGCGCAAGCAGATCCCAGATTTAAACTCATATTATATAAATAATTTTTCAACAGTACTGATAGTCTTTTATATTTTTGTATCACAAATATTACTGTCTTACTATAATGCTATCCATCAGGATGTTATATTTCTACTCGGAAATTATTTTCCATCTGTTATACATTAAAAATTCTGTCTTGAAACGTACATTCCTATTTCTTTTATAACCAAATATAGCCACTACTTTCTAAAATAAACACATAAAACAGATCAAATTATTTTTTCTGTGTCTTATGTTTTCAAGGTGTTATTAGGTGTCATATATTGCTTGAATGGTTTTTAAAGTGAATACAAAAAATTCACAATATATCACCATTTTGGTTTCTTCGCATACGAAAACACATTTGCAGTAAGACTTTTAAAAGTAAAAGGCATTAAAGAAAAATCTTATCTTATTTCAAACACAAGAAAATACTCATTTAATTCAAAACCCCTTTTCGCAATGAACTTGATAGTTGTTTAAAGCTTTCAACTGTTAATGCCTAGATTACATTTTATCTTTAATAGTTGAAGAGTGATGTAATCCATTAAAGGAATAAGAGTTCGTAACAAAGGGTCCGTTATCTAGTACATTCGATTGGAAATTCAAATCTGTGTTACAGATTGGTCGATTTAGCATTGGCTCTCCAATCAGTCGCTCGGTTTCCCAGGCCAGAGCCTCTTGTAGCCGATTAGAGGTTCTCCATTCCGTTTTCCTTGCATCCCTTCAATTAACGAAGTTCAGTCTAAAAAAACTAAATAGCTCAAATGATTTAAATTGCAATTGTAAGGGAAAGAATAAACCGCAAACCATTATTTTATTATTGAAAGGGAAACAAACGTAATAAATAATCAGAATTTAATTGAAGTAACTTTCAGCTATCAATCAATGAAATCTTATATTTTGAATCCAATGCTAATAGTTGGCGATAATTGTAATAAAATCACCTAAATTGGATCGAATTCAGTACCATTTGCTAGAAATCACTATTCTGTATTATAATGTGGTAGATTTTACTCAAATTAACTAGAAATCAGTGGACGTCATTAAAGTGAACCACAATTATATACAATCAGCATGCTTTTACATCATTTCTCTAGAATGTATTAGAATTCGTTTGAATTTAATGTAATTGTCTTTGTGTATTTCAATTTCAGTGAATTTATTATAAATAACTAGAATTTAATAGCAATCACTAAACTTTTTTTATCTTAAATTTACATAAAATCATCAGAAACCAATAGAACTAGAATTAAATTTTATTTCAAAAATCTAAAAGTTTGATTTAAACTTTCTAGAAATCACTATAACTCGCAAACATTTACATACAATTGGGTATAGCTTAGTCGTATTCGGTAAAATTATATATAACGAAGTGAAATTCGCAAAAATTCTCTAATTTTACAAGAACGACTTTTGCATAACAAGAGCAATTTTATATAAAATGTAGAGAAATTACTCTTTATTTTATTGAAGCAAACTGTAATTTTAAAAACATAGTAAACCCAAGGAAACTGGAAAATGTGGCTAAGCTTACCAAAATTTGGTAAGTGTAGACCAAATACTTTTGATGCGTCATAGAAATATCGTTTAAAAATATGTCTTTATTATCGGGAATATTTAAAAAAAATTTATTTACATTATGTTAGAAAATCCCCTTATGAAACTGATCAAGCCTAGGTGGTATCTGCATTTATTATTTTTCATTTAAAGAATCAAGTTAAAATAGCTAAGAAAACAGAAGAACTTTTCTTAACTTTTCCACGAAATTTCCAATCTCTTATGGTTAGATAATCCCAAGGTCAAGTTTTTCTGAAATGTAATCAGTCCATTAATAGTGAAGAAAAACGACAATGAATATTTTTTAAAAATCTAAAAAAATGGCAAAGATATCGGACTGAAATTTTTTGTACCTTTTTTGGAAACATCATAGCTTTGGTTTTAATTTACCGATTTACCTTGTTAGGGTCTCAAATTTTGGTTAATAAGACGTGATTTCATATAAAAGAACGAGTAATAAATGTTGTTTTTTTTGCAAACTGAAAACAGAAAAAATGCTTTTTTGAACATACTACATTTTGGTTTTCTTAACAAATTAAACTCGCTAGTTCCATTTTGGTTCCTTTTTATGTATAAATAATTTGTGTAAAGTTTAAAATTAATCGCTTTCGGGGAAAGGATACTTTCGGGCCCTCCAAACTAAAAAAAAAACATAAAATTAATTTGAAAAATGAATTTTCTTTGCTTGTCTTGCAAAATATAAATTATATGAAAAAATGTATACAAAAGTTGTAGATCTATTAAAGATGCACATATTATTGTCTACATTTTTCTTGAATGACCATTTTTGAGAAAAATGCTTGGAATGGCTTTATTCGTGGCATACTTGTTCCCTTTTTCATCGAAAAAAGTTAACCATACGTACATGCAGAATATGCGAACATTCATATGTGCATCTTTAGTAGATATACAACTTTTGCATTAGGTTTTTTGCATACAATTATTATTTTGCAAGATAAGCTAATAAAATGAATTTTTTATTAATTTTATGGTTTTTTACATTCTCATCCTAATCAAAAGGTATTGATTTTATGTAAAATTTCACTTTGTCGATTTTCATCAAATCTCAGTCAGAAAAAACTGTTTTTACGAAGGTGTCTCTTTGTAGTCAGTAGTCTGTAGTCTATATAATCGTACAGGCAAGATCACTTTCGAAAAATTGACCAGATTGGGTTCTACTTTAGCACACTTTTTCAAGGTCTAAAAAGAAAGAATGAGTTCGCTAATGAGCAATTTTCGATGAAAATTAAAAAAATGAGAGCATTTTCAAAATTGTTCAGAACATTTTTTATAATACTTCTGATTAAAATTCTATTTTTATCCCCGGGCTTTCTAAAATCTAATCATTATTCGTTTTGTTGAGTTATATGTACTTTACTTCGATTAATTTGTCGATGTACGTGTAACTTCTGTGAATTAGGCCGGTAGGAGCCAATCATCAATCAATGCTGCGAAGTTAAATGGGCGGGACAACGAGTTTTAATATCTCCCGGGGAGAAATAAAAGTTGGCGCGATAAATCAAAAATGAAAAGTCACTGCTTAACTCTCCTTTCTCTTTCTCTTTTCCTGAAAGCTGCCAGTCAGTCAAGAGCAAAATGGCAAGTCCGATTCTCCACTCTCTTTTGCACTGATCGCTCGCTTCCCCTCGAACCTTCTCTCTCGCTCTCTCGCTCTGTTCTCTCTGTTTCTCTTCAACTCGATCTCATCCTTCTGATCTGACTCGAACCTTTTCTCTCTAATGTCTCCCGCTTTCTTCAGCGACTTGCAAAAGTGATAAATGAATTTCCTATCCACCTCTATTTATATCTGTGGTCCGGAACGACCGCATTGCTCTTAGATTCGGATAATCTTCCCGTAATAACCCCGTTGAGTGGCTCGATTATCGGAGACTACCGTATATCGAATCGATTCACGAATGCAGCCAATTTACACCTCCGATGATTCGCTAAGCACTCAACTATTTATCTACGACTCAGAACTTTCGACGGCAGGTAATGAAGACTTGTTGGGATCCTAATTTGGAAATCAGCTGGCTACAATTGATTTTCC
Source organism: Belonocnema kinseyi (assembly GCF_010883055.1). Classification (NCBI taxonomy): domain Eukaryota; kingdom Metazoa; phylum Arthropoda; class Insecta; order Hymenoptera; family Cynipidae; genus Belonocnema; species Belonocnema kinseyi. The sequence continues at coordinate 58,255,038 of NC_046659.1, forward strand.
AAACAATATTTTTAGTCAATGATGTTTTATCGGCATATTAGATATAATTATTTTTATATATTTGCTTAAAATAAGTCCAAAATAGAGTCGTTTCTTATTTTAAAGAAAGACATATTTTGTACATTCTCATCATAATGAAAAGGCATTAGTTTCATGTGAAAACTAAACATTTTTTATATCATCGTCCACTATAATCAAGGTATATATTTATCGTACGTGAAAAAAGTTTCTGGAAATGAATCTCTTGTTAAATTTTGAATTTTCGATGATTTTCCAAGTTTTTCCGATACCAATGTACAAAATCTACACTTGGGGTTAAGTCAATATCGAGTACGTCAATGTACCTACATGATACAGACAAATATAAAAACATATATACAGACAGAAACTCTTGTAAACATTGTTTTTTCGGACTCAAGGGGTTTCAAGACGTAAAGATTATATGAAAATTGACAATGCCAACTTAGTGCCAGAAGGGGTTCGCCTAAGCCCCAAGATTTTTTGCTTGACCGATTTTCCATCACTTCTCTTTATTTTTTAAAAATAATTGATAAAAAAAGAATCGCAGTTCAAAATCAAAAAAAAAAGTTGTATAGTTAACTGAATTACCGATCCAAAAACATCTAATAAGTTCTCTAACCATTTTTTAAAACTATAAACCAAACTAAAAAAAGTATCGGCTTATCCCCACTCTCCCCTACACATGTGAAATAAAAGAGTTGAGCATAATGTAAAAAAGTTCGCCTTTTGGACAAATTTTAATCGAGTGCAACGCACGGGATAGGTGATGAGAATACGTTCGTTAAAGCCCAATAAGCTTAAACAAAAGAGAATTCACATTCAACCGATTTCAGTTGTTGATGGTTTGACCTTTAATTTTAGAAGTCCTGTGCACCCGAATTTTTGAGAGAAAAAGATAAAGAACATCTTTTAAAATTCTTTTGCGCTATGTGAAGGTAGATTTTTAAAGCATTTCCAGGGGAAAAACTAGATTTTGTTCTGTCAAAAGGATGACATTAAAAAATACATTTTTTGAAATTGTAAGAAAAGGGGCCAAAAAAGGAGGACTTAAACAAAAAGTGCAATCCTCAAGAACGTATGAATTCAAATAACTGAACCTTGTTTCACTAATTCTGAAATTAAATTTTTTACTGTCCATAATTGTGCAACAGAAAAATAGTGAGTTTGTGGAGAAAACTTGTCTTATGTTTTTCAGAATAAATTCTTATTTCTATAATGCAAACCGAATTTTGTACTACTTACGAAGTAAGCTGTCTAATTCAATTTCTTACACATTGTAATTAACTTTGACTGAAACTTTCATTTCAATATCTTTTAATAATGCAATAGTTTTCATTGCGTGATTTTGCCTTATTTCGTAATTGGCGCAAAGAATTATTTGAATTTTCTCTTATTACAGTTCGAACGTTCTTAATTCGAAATGTTTAAAAAAATAAAAAGGCGGAATAATTTAAGGGTTTTATCGTATTTTGTGCTTCTTTATATTGCTTTCGCAACTTTTAATTTTGCTCGTCAAATTTGAAACCTTAATATTTAATATTGCTTATAAATTTAATTTATTTGCCTATTATTTAATTAGCTGATTCCGAATCGTTTGTCGTTTTTTTTAGATCAGATCGCTTTCAAGGTCATTTAAAGGTCAAATGAAGAAAATATTGCTGAAAAATCTGAAAAAATTCAGGCATAGGTTTCTTAGCATGCTGAATCCAAATCCGGTATCGGTTGATCTTCATTAGTTCAAGATCAAGGTCATTTAAATGTCAAACCAACAAAATAACCTCAAACATTCGTAGAATCTAAATCCTTGGTCATTTTGACCATATCTAGTATTTTCAAGGTCATTGAAATATGAAAATAACAACCCATATATCGAGTTTGATAGACCTTCATCAATTCACGTACAAGCTCATAATAAGATAAAAACATTAACAATCCCTCATAAACAATTACGATAGATATATTTTTTTGTATCAACTTGTGTTCATGTTTTCCGCTCATACCGTACTCTCTTATTATCAAATGATCGACGTAACGGTTTTTTTCGCTTTTTGCCTGTAGTTTTACGCTCTCTTTTCAGTGACCAGCAGTAATCAGCCATCATGGCGACATCTTATCTGCCTTGGACGCGCTTTTCCATTTCTTTTATGTCTTGATGGAAGCGCTCTCCTTGCTTATCACTGTAATCGCCACAATTTATATTGAATTTATATTGAAACTTCTTTTCCAAGTATTTAAAACATCGACTATTTGCATCTAAGGCTTTCACAAATTGCTTCATGGCTCCCAATTTAATATGTAATGGAGGAATCAATACTTTTTTTGGATCAACCAGGATCGATTCAATGATATTTCCTTTTCCTATTTCAAGTGATTTCCTTTCAGCCCACTTATGATTCGTGTAATGTTTTTCGCGATCTCGACTATCCCAAAGGCACAAGAAACACGGATTCTTTGTAAACCCAGACTGCTATCCTAGCAGCATACCTAAAACTTTCAAATCACCACATATAAGTCAATTATATGTTTTTTTATTCAATGGCCTCTAGAAGTTTTTTAAGACTAGTGAAGGATTTTTTCATTGTCGTATTTGGCTTAAGTTCTTCCATCAGTCCTTAACATTTGAACAGTACACTAATTTTTCTTCATCAAAGACTTTTTCTTCGAAATACTGCTTAAAACTCTCATTTCTTTTTCTATAAAACGTTACTTTCGTACCTTTTTCTAATAAATTTTTACTTTTTAAAACTGAAGCTAAATGTTCTGCAGCATCTTTAGGTAGTCCCAAATCTCTTACGAGATCATTAGGTTCGGACTGTGTAAATTTTTGAGCAATTCTATTGCTTACTCCACCTGATTTATAAACTTCATCAGAGCTTTCACTGCTATCGCTTTCATATTCATCTTGACTTTCATCATCGGTCTTAGTGCTTTTGTCATCATCATCATTATCATCTTTAGATTCAATTGATAAATTTTCTATATTATCAACATCAACCTCATCAATCGTTTGAGTTCTCTCAACGGCTTCTTTTACTGATCCTACCTGGGCGTATTAAAGATGATGTAATTTTTTTATTATACCCACGAATATCGGTTTTACAGAAATACCAATCATCTTCATTGGATGGCTCATTCCATTCTGTGGGTCTAATGAAGATCAATTTAGACTCGTCTTTAGTTTTTTTCCAAATAGAAAGCATTCTGCGGCAGTTATTGCAAATACTAACAGGAGCCCAATCTCCCGAAATTATATCTGAATGAAAGCATTCTTTGTATATATTCCGAAAATTTTCGTTGAACGATCGTCGATCGTTTTTGATCGGAATAAATGTTCTACAAATGAAGCAAAATGCGTTAACATCTTTCGGGCACACGTGTTTAGAAGATGAGGTTGAGGGTTTGTTTAAATTTTCCATATTTTTATATATAAACCCGCTCGACAGGGATACTGGCCCGATTGCAGGTGAGTCCAACGTCCTGGAGGTGATAACCCTTTTACCTCTCCAGGGCTAAGTAAGAGGGATTTTCGTCTTTGACGAGGACAATGTCAACTCGTCGACGAATACACTACGGCATCATCCTCACACCCTGTCTCCCCCTATAAGGCAGTGCACTTCCACTGGCATCGGTACCCCAACTAGTGTATGAGCGAATCATGCTACACATCCCCTTACGGGACAGTTGTCATCGTCACACGACTAGTCGAGGCAACAGGTGAAAAATAATCGATGACATACATCGAAACACCTAGACATCCGCAGATCAACACATTCACACACGCAAACAGTCACTCATAACCGCAAATACATGTGGACATTTATAAAAAATGTATTTTTTACCATATTAGGGCAAAAAGAATCCACTTCTTTTTCAAAGATATACCATTCTGATGGGTACAGAGCTTTCTCTTTCATAAAATCTACAGCAGCTAACATTGATAAGAAAGTACACTGCCTTACATTCGAGAAATTCACAGGAGCTAATGTTGATAAAGATAAATTAATATTTCCAGTTTCTATATAGACGAAAAACTAAAGATGATTCTAAATCAATTTTTTAAACATTTTTTCAACAGTACCTCACTGATTTGACCTTCAAATGACCTTCATCTTGAACTCATGAAGGTAAACCGACACCGGATTCGGATTCAGCATGCTCAAAAACCTACATTTGATTTTTTTCAGATTTTTGTAACCTTTTTTCCGAATTTTACCTTCAAATGACCTCAGATGACCTTCAGATAACCAGACATGATCAAATAAACGTTGAATTTGTATTCAGCGACCCTCAAAACCTATATATAATTTTTTACAAATTTTTTTCAGTTTATTTTGTTGGTTTGACCTTCAAATGACCTTGATCTTGAACTAATGAAGGTTAACCGACACCGGATTCGGATTCAGCGTGCTAAAACACCTATGTCTGGATTTCTTCAGATTTTTTCAGCAATATTTTCTTCATTTGGCCTTCAAATGAACTTGAAAGCGATCTGATCTGAAAAACCCGACAAACGATTCAGAATCAGCGACCCAAAAACCTTAGAACCCCAAAGGTCGCCTCCGTGTACTTTAACTTTTTTTTGTGTGCCTGTGCTATTAATGAGGTGAGAACTAATTTGTATTATTATGGCTTTAATATGTCGATAATTTGGTAAAGATGCATTTCAGTTTATTATTCAGAAAGCAACGATATCGACCGTCCCAATAAAACGTCTTTTGTCAGCTGCGGTAACAATCATCCCTAAAATACAAACATGAGACCCGCAACCCAGGAAAATGTTCAATTACATAAGCAAATGCCTTGGATCAAAGCGTGATTTAATTATAATGAAGACAATAATTATTGAATCAGATTCGCCAAAAGGTCAAGATGATAAGGTGAAGTCGTTATAATATAAACTGGAAGAAAAATTATAAGAGCATTGAAAAAGAAAAACTACCGTATACTTTATCCATTATTTCAATATTATAATATGTATCTTGAATTAGAAGTTTAAAATTACGCAATTTTAAATTACTTGATCGGTAGAGTTGACATTCGATTAATACTTTTAAAAAGAAATTGTGACTGTTATTTTTTTTTAAGATATCGAGATTTGTCTATAGAAAATTTCGATTTTCTTATTTCTTCAAAACTTACTGTATGTATTCTTTTTCTAAATCACGCGAATAAAATGCAAGTCTCTCATCGAGCTATGCTTTACAAGCACCCACCCTTCCAAAAACCAATCCCCCTTCCAAAAATCGGAGGAAGGGGGTCAGGGGTACCTAAGAATCGTAAATTCTACCACAGCTCAAAAATTCTCTGTACGGTTCATAGCATTCAAAAAGTCGAACAGTTTATCTCAATTACTTTTTTTAAACAATCAAGAATTACCAGAGTTATAGCATTTACAAAATTCCAAAAAACTGACGAAAATGAACATTTTAAGCCAAATAACGCACGATATGAAAAAAGAAAAGAGAAGAAAAATGTTGCTTTTTGAATACTGTACAGGATTATCATAAGAACTTTTTGAATTTTCTTGAAAAATTCAAATTTGGACAGCATACAAAATAATCAAAAAGTTACATTTTTTAACCAAACTATGCAAAATAAAGTAAAAGATGAATGCACAAAAATTATGCATCCGAAAAAGATGTACAAATTTGTTATCTACCACTTTTTAATAGGATGCGTAGTTTTGGTTTTAATCATGAAAAACGTCATTAACTGTGGAAAAAATGTGGCCGCTGCGTGGGGACATTATCATCACAACATTTGCTCATGACAAATAAATCATTTTTACATTCTCATCAGAGAAGGTATTAGATTTGTGTAAAATTTAACACACCTAGTTTTTGTCAAAAGGCCCCCGTTTTGAGACCCTCTGAATCCGAAAAACAGGTTTTTACGAATGTGTCTGCCTGTATGTCTGTCTGTCGTTATGTCTGTCTTTATGTCTGTCTATGAGCTCGATAACTTTTGAAAAAAAAATCTATTAGATTGACTTTTGGTACACTCTTTCAGTGTCCTAAGGTAAATGACATGTTCGTTAGTCAGCCATTTTGGATAAAAGTACTAAAAGTGAGCCCATTTTGAAAATTTTTGAGTTTACATTTTTCCATCATTCAAAAAATCTCTATTACAAGATTATCATATCAACTTTTTGAATTTTTTCGAAAAAATAAAAATTTAAATTTTGACCACACAAAAACTAATCAAAAATCGAAACTTGTATTTTGCGGTCAAACTATGTAAGATAGGAAACAAAAATGATAAGACGAACATTGTGAACCCAAAAAATATCTGAAAATTTGTTATTAATCACTTTTTTACCGGAAACGTATTTTTTGTTTTATTTGTAAAAAAAACCTTGAAAATACAGAAATTAAATTTTTCTACACACGACACAAGCTAAGCAAAAATAAATAGATAACATTTTTCACCCAAAGTAGAGCAAAAAATTCTTATTAATGGTTTTTTTTTTCATTCTCATCAGAGATGGTATTAGATATGTGTCAAATTTGACACCCCCTTCCCACTTTTTGTCAAATGTCCACGTTTCAAAAGATTTTGGTTAGAAACTCAAAAAGTGAGCGCCTTTTGAATATTTTAAGACCATTCTTTCAAAATTTAAAAATTCTCTGTACGGGTATTCATAGTATTTAAAAAGTCGAACAATTTATCTAATGACTTTTTTCATAAAAATTAAAAATTGTTAGGGTTATAGCATTTACAAAATTACAAAACACAAAGATGGAGCACGTAGCACGAGGTAAATACATTTTTGAGCGCGAAGTACGAGATAAATATATTATCGAGCGCGAAGCGCGAAAACCAAAACTCGCCCTAGGCGCGCTCAAACTTGTGAGCAAAGTGAGCCGCGCGTAAAGCGAGCGATGAGAATGAAAAATAAAATATGCATGTTTCAATAAAATTACAGGTGATTGACCTTTCATGCAGTTTTACCAAACATTCAATAACTTAAATTGAACTGAATGTTACTTTCTTTGCTAGCAGAATGTAATTTATAGTAGCAAATATAACTCTCTTATATATTGTAATATGTCACCTTATGTGAATGTAATATATTATTTCGACTGTCAGAATTCAAACTCACGTCGAAACATGTCATCATCTTTCTATTTCAAAAATGACGCCGATCTTCAGCTTTCATCATTGTTGAACCATCCAATCGTGTCTAACTATAGCGGTTCTTTTCTACTTTCATTACAAGGATATCCTACGCTTTTACAGGTACTATGTTTCCAGGAATAAGTGATAAAATAGGGGAAGAAATTTCGAAAAAATATTTTAAAGGGGTTGGATACGTGTCCTTAAAAAGGTAAAGAGTTCAGTGATGAAGAAATATAGATGCAAATTAAAAAGTTAAAGAGAGGGAAAACGGCCAAGGGAGATGGAATAGAGAATGAAGCTTAAATATTTGAAGTAGAAGTCGGAAAGTACCAAGTTAGATAATTTATTAAAAATGTTTAAAAAGGAAAGGGTTTTTCTGCAAGGAAAAAGAAAAGTAGGATGACGACATTGTGTGGGGAAGGAAATATGGATAAGGTAGAAAACTGTGTAGAAGACAAATATGTGAAGCGTAAAGATATCTTCTTGACAGAACCAGAGAGACGTTATGGGAGGTAATAGATAACATGGAGGTAGGCAAAGGTCTGATAGATAAGATGAGAAAAATCGGGGGAGAGTAGGCACTAAGGAGATGGAGTGGTTTGGGCAGACTGACGACTGAGGCAAGGCTGGCTGCTAAACCCAAATTCTATTCACAGTGTTAAGGGAGTACCCTCGGTGATAGAATTACAAATAAGAATCGTTTGATATTTGTATGACAGTTGCATTAAACTGCACTGAAGCTCTAGTTCAAATTCTGAAACCTTTCAGAGCTTAATAATTGAAAAATCAATCATTGAAAATAATATGGGATCTTATGAAGACGCCCTTTGTGTAGTATATAAAATGATTGTAAATAGAAAATATTCCTAAATAATTCTGACATATATAGAATGCTTTCCGAAATTCACATCTGCTTCTAAAAGTATCATTCAGAGCGGGTTCACACGAAAAAGTTCCAAACTTATGACTGTGACTGTGTGAGTCAATAACAAGTCGAAGCGTTCTCTCAACTGACTTGCCACGTACCAAAGGTACTTACCTAATGTCAGATGTAGAAGAGGATTTACTAAATGAGATGGAAAATTTAGCAGCAGTAGGAGAATAGAGATGACTAGAAACGTACTATTTATAAAAAAATTAGCTGATTTTAAGTATAGGCAAGTCCAAGGTACTAAGAATCAGAAAAGGAGGGGGGAAGGATTAAGAATGTACATAAAAATTTAAAGGAGAAAAGGTATCAGAAGCGCAGGAATTCTTATACCTAGGGGTTTTTTTAGATGACATATAATGTGCAATATGCATTAATATGGGTGAGAGTGAACATAAAAACAAAATATTTAAGAGGGAAAAGTGAAAAGGGAAGTCAAAGTATCATAGCGAGGGCAACATGTAGAAATACGAAGAAATGGAGCAGATTCTGGTTTGACGAAGAGAAGAGATCCTGTACGTGGAGTAACAAACGAGAGGCAAGACTTGAACATTGGGAGACAGTCCGTTCTATTTTCATAATTGGAATTTAATAATAAAGCTACGGGCGAATATTTATATTGATACGCTCCTGACTCAAAAGTGGACAGCCAAGTAGAGCTAAGGAATAATTCATGAAATCATTCGATCATACGACTGATTGCGCGCGCCCTCAGCTAATAAGTGGGGGTAGCGTGGGCCCAATGCACTCTATAAATTGATTGCGATACCGGTACCAGGTCTCTTTTGCTCTTTGCTCTTTGCTTTGTGCTCTTTGCTCTTTGCTTTTCTTTCTTTGAATTATGAGGACTTCTTACGCAAGGGTTGACAAGGAGTGAGTTTCCCCTGGTTCACTCATCTACCGGTCGTTGAGAGCATCATTCTAATAGAATAAGCGTCATTCAAAAAGGAAGCTACCCACTAAGGATTTTCCTACTCGTATCACAAACTTCCGTTCACTAAACTATCCTAATTCATCAGAATTCGGATAGTCAGACGTAAGTTTTTGGGAATTTACATTTTTTTATTTTATCATGCATGATTGTAACGACTTTGCACTCCACGTTTACGTGCAGACCTCGTTGTGCATGTTTGCATCTTAGTGTGGGGATTTTCAATAAATGAAAAGACAGCGTGCGCAACTTTTATTGTAACGACTTTGCATTTGATCTTACGATAAAGAAACCTCGTCGTGCATGGTTGCGTTAGCTATTGAAATTTGTATGGGTATTTCATTTTGAATTGTTGTAAAAAATTAGCCAGAATAGAATTCGTAACGACGTTGAAATTTTTCGTTTGATAAAGACATCGTTGTGCAAATAAAGTTTTGGTTTCTTTCCGAGTAATATTGGAGCAGAATCCTATTTGATTATTTTTAATACGGGTGTAATTACCTAAAAGATATTGAATTCATAGCTAAAATACGTAATCATCTCTCCCTTGAGTAAATCCACAATCTATGATTTTTGTTGTTATTTTGATAATGATTTAAAATTTCAGTAGGAAATTTTATTCTGGAAAATAAGATTTACTTTTTTTTGTTCTACTAATAATTTTCAAGCGTAATTGTAAAATGTTTAGGGCTAGTTTTAATTTCCTATCAGTATTGAAATCAATGTATTTTGTTGGTTGCAATTTACTGGAAAAGATAAAGTAAGTGCAAATTGAATGAATCTCTAGATCAAAATAAATATCTTTGAGATAAGTTTAAAATGCAACATGATTATTACCAAAAATTAATACAATTTTTGTATTTGTAAGATCACTTATTAAAATCAGCCAAGTGCAGCTATAAATTTCAGAATATCAATAAACACAAAGTCAACACCCGATAGGAGAAAATCAATAATGTTATAATTGTATGGGAGTTTGTGTGAAAGTGAAAGAGACAGAAATGGAAATCGGAAGACTGATGCATGATGATCAGGGGAAAGAGGTGGTAGAATCATAGATAAATCTGGAGAAAGAGATGGGTAAAAAGCCGACAGAAGACTGGAAACGAAATAGAAATAAGGAAATTATCGTACACAGAAAACCAGTGTAATCATTTTGTTGCAGCTTATTTGCGATGGTCTCTAAATAAGACATTTAAAAAAAATCATACTTAAATTATAAGACCTTAACATGAACATATCTGCATTCTCATTCTCAAGTGCCTTATTTTTGCTGCAACTGAAAATATCACTGAATCTGCGTACTTTTGAGTAATAACGTATTCATGTGTACTTGCCAGCCCCTAAACAGAAAGAGGTAAGAGGAGGAGCATTGACTCGAGAGATCGGTCCTTTCTGAAGAAGCGGTTCAGAAAAGTAAAAAGGTAAAAATAATAAAAAGGATAATAAAGACATAATGAAGGAAGGATAACAAAGGAAAAACTGTGTTTAGGACAAATAAGGGCAGGTGTACAGAACGTTGCATAAATAAAGAGATGAGTGGCTAGAACTGTAAAATACAATGTAAAAACTAAAACAAGTTGTTAGGATATAAGGTCAATTGAAATGTATGTAAGCTATCTAAAGGAAACTCTAATAACGCAGAAAAATTTAGAATTAATATGTAGTTCGAAGTCCGCTGAAGTAAATGTAACATTATTTTTAAAATGTCGTGAGACTTCAATCGTGCTTTCGTGACTTCGTTTGACTCTAGCTTTTGAATTCCTTAGTTGCTGACTTCGATGAATTCAAGCGATGACTTTCGCCTTCTTTCGGACGTACTACGTATATGATACCAAAAAAATCAGACGCTCAAGATCCATCTGACTTTCGACCGACAGCCTGTCTTCCAACAATTTATAAATGTCTTACAGCTATCATTGCAGATAAGGTATATTCTCATTACGACGGGAACGCAATTCTTACAAAAGAACCAAAAAGGATGTTTTAAAAACTCACGAGACTGTAAAGATCTAGTCACTATAGACGCTGTTGCCATGACTCAAACTCGTAAGCATCAAAGGAACTTACACATGGCATACATTGACTACAATCAAGCGTTTCCTTCCGTCCCGCATGACTATTTGCTTGAAGTCTTAAAACTTTAAAAAAATCTGCTTACGCATTATTGACTTTCTAAGCCATGCGATGAAACTCTAGGGTACAAGAATCAAGTATTTAGATCATGGATAACCAAGGATAACTATATCAATACGCTTTACGACGGGTATATTTCAAGGAGACTTATTCAGCGCACTATGGTTCTGTTTAGCGTTGAATCTATTGAGCAAAACACTAAACATCATGTCTCATGGGTTCAGAATTCATGATAATAAGGATGGTCATCAAGTGACCCATCTTCTTTACATGTATGACCTGAAGTTGTACGCTAGTTCAGCCCAGAAAGTGCAGCAAGTGATCGATGTCACACAGCAGTATTCCAATGATATCCACATGGACTTCAGACTAGATAAATGTAGAACAGTGTATTTAATCAGAGGGGAATTAGGGACCGCAGAGTTAGAGAACGAGTTCGAAAATGACATCGAGGCAATGGCTGCAGGCGAATCATATAAATACCTGGGTATTCTTGAATCTAATGGTATTCAACATACGATGGTTAAGACAGGCCTAACGACTGCCTTCACTACGAGACTCAGATTGATTATGAAGAGTTTTCTCAACTCGGCAAACAAAATCAGGGCGATCAACACATATGCCATCCCTGTCCTCACGGACTCCTTCGGGCTCATGAAATGGTCTAACAGCGACCTTGAAAAGTTAAACAGAATTGTTCGCGTAAAAATGACGAAGCACCGAATGCAACCACAGAAATTTAGCGATTGAAAGGGTAGTTCTACCACAACATTTAGCGGGTAGGGGCGTTGTAGATGTCAAAAAGCTGTGTGAGTCACAAGTTATACAGTTGCGAGACTATTTTAACAGCAAACGAAGTGTTACGCTTTACAGTACCATCTGTCAAGCGGATCTTCACTACACGCCCTTAAATTTGTCCTCAGATGGGGCTTTCAATATCAGGGCAGAAACCATAGAGGAATTAGAAATGCAATGGAGGCAAAAAGCCATCCATGGCGAGCAGTTCAACACGTTAGATCAAAATGAAGTGGATAGTGAGGCATCTAATATTTGGCTTAGAAAGGGTGTTCTGTATCCAGAGAGCGAAGAATTCGTCATTGCAATACAGGTCAAGGTTGTCAGCACCAGAAATTATCGCAAACACGTGTTACATTAAGACGTGATTGGCCGGTGCCGATTATGTAGAGATACTAACGAATCCATCAAGCACATTATTGATGGCTGTCACGTAATGGCTCAGGGAGAATAAACGCACAGACATAATGATGTAGCAGGTATTATACATCAACAGCTTCCCCTAAGCCTAGAACTCTCAAAAAAATGGATGCCCTTCTATAGATACATTCCAATGCCTCTTTTAGAAAGCAAAGATTACATCTTATATTGGGATGTTACTATTCAAACGGATCATTACATCCAAACCAATCGGCCTGACACCGTGATGCGAGAAAAAAAAGGCGGAAGAGTCTACATCATCGACATTGCTTGTCCGCTTAACCAAAATTTGCAATCAACCTATACAACCAAGATCCACAAGTATAGCGAGTTAAGGCATGAAGTAAAGACCATATGGAGGAATGTAAATTATGCGTCGATTCATCCCATTGTGATTTCGGCTACAGGCAATGGGCACGCAAGATGCACTGAGCATCTTGAACATTTAGGAGTCAGTAGGGCATTGGCAACAGCTCAAAAGGCGGTTTTATTAAACACCTTGACGATTAGGACACTGCAAGGTAACTGTTGTCACCGCCAACGCACATCGGCGCTCGTAATTGTATACCTACAACATAATCACAGGAGGTTTCAACCATCTTATTAAATTATTTGAATTAACTTATAACATTCTAATCTCATCAATGACTTGACTTAGTCCGTGACTATGATGTAAAACAGGGTTTACCCGAGTACAAGTTTCATAAAAACACTAAAATACTTCTTGCGTTGGCGTCGCGGTAGGGTATTTTTCCTCTCATAATTTTGACGGATATTTTGGCGGTAATACTTCTGCTTACCGGGTATCCCAAGCCAGACAGTCAGAGAACAAAGAAGAAAGGGACTAGAAGGAACACTAAAACCCAATAATTATTATTATACAGAGCATATTAAAGATTTTAAAAAGCTTGTTGCTTCCCAAAGATCGCCGTGGATCCCCAATCGCTACCACTGGGGGCCACAGCATGCAGGACAGTAGAGATGGTGAGCTGCGAGATGTTAAGGCAGATCTCACTAATAAAACTGCTGTTTAGCAAGATATCATACTAAAAGAGTAATGTTTGCATCCCTTTCATGAAAGTACGAAATTGAAACCTGGTTTATCCTTATATAGAGAAAGCCGCACTAAGAGATCTTATCGCTAAGGTAAAGGAACTCAGAACTAATCTTTATATATCAAAACACCGAAAAATGGTCTATCTACAACAGTTTGATTTGACATGGAAAAACGACGGCAATTAACATCTGTTAGAGGAAGTCGCGTCGCTCGATCAAGCAGCGGCAATGAATGTTCTTCCTTAACCTATTGATGATCCAGCACCAATACATCCTCCTGACGTAGATGGTCTAGTACAACTAGAGGCAGAAGCATGTGTTCAGCAACCAAGAAGGCATATAAAATGGACATACCCTATGAACTATGATGTTGTGGCCTTTATTTTTTGGCAGAGAAAAGTGGACAAATTTTGAGAAAAGAACATCATCTACTCTTCTGATCTGCGTGCACGAAGAGAACACCTTAACAGCAAAGTTTCATCTACACTGAGAGATTATGTGTTAGAATAAATTATAAAAATGAATGAGAATTTAGTATAATATCGGTTCAAAATAGGAAAAACAGGATTTGCATTTCAAAAAATAATCTAGCGGTTTTCAACCGTTAAAACTAATATTTTTGTTTGAACAAATGGAAAGGATGTTGCATTAACTCTGATAAAACTTGCGACAGTTAAAAATTCATTATATCAAAGTTAACAATCGAAGGTAAAACGATAGTCATACATTTTATTTGAAAAACCGAAAACATCGTTTAAAGTTGCCATGCATATGAGAATCTCAAACGACGATATAAATAATAACTTACTGCACCAAAATATTTACCCTTCAGGAGGAGGAACTAAATACACAAATTGATTACAACAGAATACATAAACACGCTTTAAATTATTATTTTTATTATTACATATTTAATTTATTCACTTCATACATAATCGCACGCTTCATTGCTATAAAAAATCGGATCGGCTGCGGCAATATTCGAAACCTAACTTACCTAAAGCACTAACGCATTCCCTAACAACTAAGATCCCACGGCTAACTCACATTATGGAATAGTTGGCAAAAATTTTGGCTAAGCGGCGTCGCTTAAAAACTCAGGCCATTGTGATTTTCAATGATTGAATTGATGTTGTATAAAATATATTTTTTTAACAGAACTGATAATATTCTTGTATAAATAATATTCTCTAATTTGACACCTCAGTAACTCAGTATAATAAACTTGAGTGTATTTAGATGTAATATTTTATAAATTATACTCATTGAATTAAATCTTATTACCTTTAGTGTGTAAATTTCGTGAGAAGGAATTCCTAATATTTTAAATTCCATAGTAAATGAATGAATTTAAAATAGAAAGATTTAACTTTCAGTTAAAATATTGTGAAACATAACCTTCCGGCTCAATCGGAAAATCGCGGAAACAATCAAGGAGAATCTTCAAACAAAACTATATGAAAAATGAAGAATAATGATTTTTATATGCAAGAAAGCAACAAAATTGACCCTTTCAGTGTGGTTTTAGAAGATCATCCAACACCCAGAACTGATTCCAGGTATTATGCTCCAGCATACTACATATATGTTGCCTATAAAACCAGACCCTGAAAATCCCTTTGAATTTTGACCGATAGCCTGTCTTCCAAAAATTTTTAAATGTCTTATAGCTATCATTGCAGATAAGCAATATTTTCACTGCGACGATAATGACATCCTCGCAAAAGAAGAAAAAGGATGTTGTGAAAACTCGCGAGCTAGTAAAGATCAAGTCACCATAGACGCTGTTGTCATGACGCAAGCTCGGAAGCATCCAAGGAACTTGGACATTGTATACATTGACTACAAGCAAGCGTTTCCTTCCGTACCCCATGACTATTTGCTTCAAGTCTTAAAAATTTACAATATCTGTCCACGCATCATTCACTTCCTAAATCGTGCGATAATGCTTTGAAGTACAAGAATCAAGTATTTTGATTAAGGACAACTAATTGATCCCAATTAATCTCAATACGCATTACGTCAAGCATATTTCAAGGAGACTGCTTCCGTGCAATATGGTTCTGCTTAGCATTGAACATATTAAGCAAATCACTAAATAGCATGTCTCATGAGTTCAGCACCAGAAATTATTACAAACAATTTGTTACATCAAGACGTGGTGGACCGGTGCGGATTATGTAGAGATATCAACCATTCCATAAAGCACATTATTGTTGTTTGTCGCGTAAAAGCTCTAAATGAATATACGCAGAGACATAATAATGTGACGGGCGTTATTCATTAATATCTTGCCCTAAACCCGAGACTCTTAACAGAATGGATGCCTTTTTATAGATACATCCCAATTTCAGTTTTAGAAAACGAAGATTAAATTTTATATTAGGATGTTAATATCTAGACGGATCATTAATTCCGAGCCAATCGATCTGGCATCGTCCTCTTAATAGAAAGTATTAGTAACATATTCGATTTTTGGGGACTCGTGATTTTGTCCCGGAGTTTCGTCGATTTTACTTTTTTCGAAAATGACGTCAACCATATTATTTTCATTTCTCAAATGAATTAGACATACTTTATTTAGATAATCTTCAAGTTTCAGGGACTTCAGTGATCTTTTTGAAAAACGTTCAAGCCTTCTTAATTTTAGCGACACTACACATGGCCTAACATTCCTAACAACTTTGGTGTTCAAAACTCGTGGACAGGAAGCAGAACATTCGCTTTTACTAAAAAAAAATGCTGACAAGCCCCTTCATGATAAATTACACGACTTTATACGTACAGAAAGGCTATCGATGGGTCTGTCCAACATGTTTCTCAAGTCGGCTAAATTGAGATCGGAGACTATTTCGTTCTGTCTGACAAGACGGCGTTATAGACACTTAATTTTATCGTGAGCGCATAATGAATATATCTGTAGCCAATATGAATTGAGGAGCATGCAAGGAAAAGAGCCAGAAGCACTTGGACATTCTCTAAAAGTATTGTATTAGCAGCTTTAGCACTTCTATGATGTTGATCTAATGCCCATCGTATCATAACCAAAGAGGAACGGAAGTACATTGTCGAGAATGATCATTGTAGGATCTACTGAAATTTCTCATTTTCCACCTCTCAACATGTCAGTGCCCCTAAGCTTGATAGCGTCTTCCAAGATCTGAAAACTAAGATCATTTATGTTATTAAATTCTCGGCACCAGTCGATAGTAATATCACGGCAAAGGAGGTAGAGAAGCGAGCTAAATACCAAGCACTTCTTTTCGAGATTAGCAGGATGTATTAACGCTACAGAGTCTAAACTGTAGTTCTCATAATCTACTGCTTCAGAAATATGGCAGCTTAATTTCTTATTAATTCAATTAGATTCCGGCTTGTCAGCGTCAAGCTTAGTCCATCGTGAACCGAAGGTAAAGGGCTGTTCTTCTAAGACCACTTCATCTGGTTCGCCAATACTGTTTCTCATAACATTCTATAAAGATTGGTAGCTCCAAAAAAGTATCCAGAGGTGAAACCTTCTCCAACTATTTCGTCTGCCGCTAAGTTCATCCTTGGCTAGAGACCGGACTCCAAGGAACAGTGTTGTACGATGCTATCACGCATAAATTTCCCGCTGTTGCTTACCTTACCAGCTGCATCGGGTTTGGTTACTACAAAGAACTATGATCGTAGCTTCCGGAGCCTACAACTTCTACTTCTGAAAAAAGAATTGATTCTTGGTGACTCAGTTGGTGAGGCGCCCGGACTTCACGTTAGAGGTCCCCCCATCGTGCACTTTACTGCAACCCAGTACGGCAATAAAGGGGTAAAAACCAGTATTTGCCCAATAGTTCAAATTAAGCATACTGCTTTTATCAGATCACTTGATTAAATCAGATCCCACCATAAGCTGTCATTTTCTCCATTATGCACTTGGATGCAACCTAGTTCGTAAATGGTGGGCTAAGAAAGAAATCAGCCTGACCCAATATGTCATATAGGCACAGTATTCTCATCTGATCACTTGGCAGCATTATAAAATTTGTCCGTGACTGGCGACGCATACCTAACAAAATTGTTGTTGTTTCTAAAAAAATTGGCGATATCCATAAAAATTGCCTAATTACGTAACACTTACTAAATTTCTTGTGATTTGGAACATCTTTTCTTGACATGGAGAATTTTTTGTTAGGAAATCAGCAATTTTTATTCTAAAATCTTCCTGAATTCAGTCATTTTAATTCTTCGCTTCGAAAAATGCATTGAACAATATATACAATTAACGCGCATTTTTCTACGTCCATCTATTTTTATTTTTATAGTTTATTTATAAATTTGAGGAATTAACTATGTTTCTTCTGAAGAGAGGATTTAGGCTATAGGAAATTTCTGGACATAGAAATCTAGCTAACGAACAACTAAATTGCAATTAAAAATTGCAGTGCATTTTTCAATGAAAAAGAGATCTACTAGTTATGCAAATAATATTAGTTTTGAAAGTGTGTTTATTTGGCTTTCGAATATAACTTAGATAATAAATTTATCGCTGATTTGAAAAAACTGTAATTAACTAATCAATTTAATTTTATTTAAATACTTATAAATAACTTATATGCTGAGATCAAAGTTTATGTGAACTTTAAAATTATGAAAACCTTAGTCCGTAGATGTAGATAATCAGCAATGGAAAAATGTACTGTCGTCTACTTAAATTTTTTATATAAATCTCATTAATGAAACTCCGTCAGCAAACTTACGCGAAGAAATTCGCTTCGTCGGGAAATTCCAAACATGTGAAATTCGTCAAAATTGAGGAATTGGGTGGGTAGAGTAATGAAGTCCGTAGGTCGCGCTCTCAATCGTGTAATCGGCCAGGCGTGGGTTGACGAACGGGAACGAATGATGAAATCAGGAATAATTATTCAAGTATATTCGCGGGCCAGCGGCTTGGGTGAGTTCCCCCGTAGTAGGTACTTGGTCAAATATGTTCTGGAGTTTGGCTGCTCGGCTGGCCGGTAGGCTGGATGGATAATACGTTTGAGGGTAAATGTTAGTAACAGGTGGCGCGATCCATAATGGCCCTGCTTGCGTTGCCCTGCAGTCGCCTTCCCTACTGTTCGTACACACGCCCCTATATCGAAGAAACTTTAATTAAAAATAAAAACTGATTTCTTCTGTTGCAGAGTCTACCCCTCCAAGTACGAGTCCAAGTCCGCCCACTACTGACCTATCCAAGAAAGGTAAGGCCATAAATATTACTGGAGACTATAATAAAAAGTTTAAAGCGATGAACCGCGTCACTTTTCAATTTCAATAAATATCGACTTCAAGCTTTTACATAAAATTTGAATTATGTCTCACATTATGTGCATATTAATTTTTCTTCTGATATAAAAGGATATTTCAAAGATTGTGTGATTTTCAATATTTTTAAGGTTTGATAAGGGGCCATCCATACACTACGTTACTAATTTAAGAGAGGGAGAGGATCGCGCTAAAAACTACCGTTGGCTACAAAGGTAGGGTGGGCGATAGATGTAAGGCTACGAACTTAGATAATATGTATTACGTTTTCTTATGATAAATATAAGTAAAGTTTAAACATGTTGGGAAAGACTGTCCTCCATTTGTCATATTCAATAATTACTTAAGAAGTTTGAAAATCACTGCTACATTTCAGGCTTCACACTATTTCTCCTATTCCCCTCTTTTTAGAAGAAACCTTTTTCCCCACTTTTTTCAAGAAACTTCCCCTTTCTCTCGTTTTTTTTCGCTTAAATGCGAAATTGATCAGTAAATCCTAATATGATAATCCAACTATTTTTGGTTAAGGGGGATAAAAAAATATACTAATTTAGTTAAGATATTATTATTTTATTGAAAATGTAACTGTTTTCTTAGAAAATTATTTTTTTAAGATTCATATTTTTTGTTAAAAATTAACTATTCCATTTTTATCAAATTAAACTTTTGAGTTAAAAAATCATCTTTTGGTTTGAATTTTGAACTCTTTTCTTTACATTTTTTTTCGTTGAGAATTAGTTTTCTCTCCAAAAAATTTAATTATTCCATTTTTTATAAATAATTAATATTTTCAAAAGCAAATTTATATTTTTTATATAAAAGTTCAACTATTTAGTTGAAAACTCATTCTTTTATAGAAAATTAATCTTTTTGGTTAAAAGATCATTCTTTTTGGTTAAAAATGCAACTGTTTGGTTGTCAATTATTCTGTTCCGTATAAAGATTTAATTAAATTATTTTAAATTTGTCTTTTTTGGTTATATTAAACTATTTATTATTTCAAATTGAAATCTTATATGGTTTCAATATCAATTATTACATGTTTTGTAGAAAATTCATCTTTTTCAGTTTAAAAAAAACAGCTATTTGGTTTAAAGTTAAACTATTTTTTGAAAAATGTAGTTTCTGTTGTTGAATATTCATCATTTTATTTTGAAATGAATATTTTCTGGTCAAAAATTCAACTGTTTTGTAGACAATTCGTATTTTTTACTTAAAAATTGGTTTTTGTTATTTTTTTTGACGAAAATTCTTTTGTTTTTTGTTAAAATCAACTTTTCTTTGGAAAAATCCTCCTTTACAAGATGAAAATTTATCTGTTTGGTAGAAAATTTATATATTTTGTTAAAAAATCGTCCTTTTAGTTAGTAAATTCATCTTTTTTGTTGAAAACTCGTCAATTTGGTTGAGAATTCAACTGCCTTATTAATTTTATTTTCGTTCCACTCAACAGTTTCAAAATTCGTCGTTTTTTATAATAATAATCTTGTACGATAGAAAAGCCATCTTTCTTAGTTGAAAATTAACTTTTTGCTTGAAAATTTATTTTTTCGGGTTATGAATAGTACAAATCTAATAACATATTTTAAGCTTTATATCTTTAGATTATTGGATTCAAGATTTATCTTTTATGGTATGAAACTCTTTTTTCTGGATTGAAAATGAACTTTTTTGTTGAAAATACAACTGCGGGCGAAAAACGTTGCCTTTTGAGGTTAGAAATTTAAGTATGCTAAACTCCGGTGTCTAGAAACCTCTGTTTTCACTGTTTCTAGAACATGAGGCCTCGGAATTCGGTGATACTGAGAGCGCGAGCCGAAAAGGAGGATCTGCTTAGCCATGCGTGAAAAACAGCTCGAGAGCCGCACTCTTAGCGCGTTATTTGTCAGGTTGTGCCATGCTTTTAAATTCATCAAAAATTATTCATGCGGCTCTGCCTGTTTACGTTTGGATTCCCCGAGATATGTAAAGACGAATGCAAGCCATGGCCGAAAACTTGCTTATCACAGGAGTTGAGTGTTTCCCTATTGAGTTGAAAATTGATCTCTTTTAGTATAAAATCTTTTTTGATGCAGTGTGGTATGTACATTCATTGCATATGAAAAATTATATTCCCCTACTGTTCCTCTATTTTCAGAGAAAATCACCCAATTTCCCTATTTCGAGAAAATTTTGTGCTATATCAATTTTCCTGAGAGCGAGACTGAACTGCGGATGCCAACAAGGGGTCAAAAGCAGGGAAAATATCACATGATTGTTAACGTACTTTATGGACAGTTCCTAATATAGAAGATACCTTCACTTGTTCCAAATTTTAGGAACAAAAATGGTAAAATGACAAATCTTCTATATGATAAATTTATACTTTTTTCAAAATATTTGGACCTGTTATAATAGCTCATTAGTCGAAGCCATTAAATTAATTATTTTTTTCACTTTCTATCGAATTAGATTTTTCAAGAATCGTTTGGAGTATAAATGTCTAACCTCTTAAAATCTCAAAAATGTTTTTACTCCTAAAATAATCATTCTTACTGGAAAGAGCTTCCCTAAATGATAAGCGCAGGATTCATGTCGAATAATCATGCCCTGAGTTTTGAACATAGTATTGGTATCTTTCTCAAATCACATGACCGAGTAAAACTTTCGACTTTGAACTGTTGCTTGTCCACTAAATCGATGGCTAGCTTCATTAAGGATCACACAGCATGGGACAATTTGAGAGTCATTATAGTCGTCGAACCCTATCGCCTGTCGGCAGCCTGGGCTGAAACCTGCGCATGTGCCGATAATTTACTAAAGATGCGATAATGAAGTTACAGGGTGATCCTCAAACCATGTAATCCATTCCACCCAGGTGGTTAGTGTTGCTATCTTATGCAGGATATGATATGGCAGAGAGATTTGACGGGTTTGTCGTTTTAATCCAATCTTGTCTGCTTTTTCATAAATTCACTTCAGAGTTTACTTTCAAACTTTATTGATATCGACAAGGGATTGTGGAATCATGTGGATCATCCTAAAATGCAATATTTCACAATAAAAACTTTTCCAAATTTCATGAGAAAATGGGATTGAAAAAGTCGTGAGTTTCGTAGAGTTTTTTTTTAATTTTTCTGAAGCTTTTGTTCTTTGCTGTTGAATAATTTCTAGTATTCATACATTTCAGAGAGCAAAATTATATTTTCTGTCCTTCTTATATTCGTTCAGAGCTTCAGTTATATTTTTCATGCAATTCAGTTAAAACCTTTAAAAAAATAAGATTAATTTCAGAAAATGTTTCCTGTACACTCCACCTTCAAAACTAAGCATTTTGTATAATGATTTATTATCATAGATCCGACAGAAACTTTCATTCAATTTTGTTACTGATAGCAAAAAAAAATGTTTATTCGCAAAAGCTTGATTTGCGATCTCTGTATTTGGCGAAACTATATAATATCTGAAATTAAATTAATAACTGAATACAAAACTGGCAATAACGAAATGGAACGAAAGTTTCGGTGGGGTCCTTGTGAAAAGCTTGAGAGAAATGTTCTCATTGTGAAATGTAACTAATGGCAAGAACATTTGTCTTTAAAAATATATCTTTTAATTTCAATTCGGAAGTTAGTGGTGCGCGAGCGCGGCCGCCATGATACTTGCCGCAAATTAAAAAGTGCCGGTCCCTTTTGACAAACAGTGGTAAAAATGTGTGCAAATGTGCAATTTTTTGAAGTTGATTTGGATGCCAAAGATATGCTCGGTGCAGAATAAATAGCAGAATTAAGTGTAGAAGGACAAAATTGTACTCAATTAAAAAGGTAGCTGCAGTGTCGGAAGGAATCGACGAAGGGAAAAAAGAACGAATTAGTTGCAAGATGAAGTTAAATCATGCCTTTACCCATTTATCGGATTTCTTGCATACATCACAGTTTCTTAAGTGTTATACTGTGCTCCTGTCATAAATTTTTTCCTTACCCAAACTTCAAACATGGCTTTGGAAAGTTTAAAAAATAAAAATCACACTTTTTGTTATATGCATTCTTACGGTTGTCACTTCTACAAAGGCCGTATCAGCATTATTTATGAGTCCCGACTCCTTCTTTTTGCACAGTATTTCTCTTAACATCGGATTGATTAATTTAAGATGACTTTTTGACACAGGTACCCCTCAAATTCATTTTTAAAAATCATTGTTTTATCACAATAACACTATAGATTCGTCAAAAGGGACCGCTATTTGAACGGAATTACAATTACTTTTCACGCATGCATATTAAAAATTAATTGAAATGAAAAGGTCTATTTGTGTTTCAATTTTCTTGTGTAATATTCAAACACTTAGAAAGTTTATTCAATTCTTATGATTAATAACTAGCTTTATTCCGCAAATGATGCTATGAAACTCTACTTTGAATTTGTTTATTGCAATTAAATTGATTCAAGAAGATTCTTATTTACAGCTATAATAATTATATAATTGCAAACTTAGATAATTTTCATAAAATTGTACCAAATAGAGTTGCACATAATTTTTCAAAAAACAAAACCCAGATTTTGACTGGTCCATGCAATATGGAATCAAGTTCATGTATGTCCCTAAAAACAATCAAGTTTCCGTCATTTCGTATGAAAGATCCGAATAAAAAAATTCTATATATGAAATTAAGAAAATAAAAAAACAGGCGGCTCTACAGTACGCATTAAAATTTTATGGAATTCTCAGAAATAATAGATTTAATGCTTTCACAATGATTCATTTTGGTGAAAAGAGATATTTCGGGTTTCAATCATGTACAAAACTACGAATTTTGCCGACATTTCGGGAACTACAATGTTAACGAAACGTCGGAAAAATTCGTAGTTTTGTACACGATTCATACGTACATGTCAGAACTTGATTCTGAATTGCATAAAACAGTTGATATATTAGGATTCAATAAGGATTGCAGTTTTCGCTGATAATGGAAGCATGGCAAATAAAAATTAGTTATCATGGAAACTGGATTGAATTATAATATTGAATTCTCAGGAAGTACATTGCGAATAATTGAAAAAATTAAGCCAAGGAGTAGGCTTCTAAGGCTTCAACAGTATAGGGGTCTTGAAAGAACAAACCTTTTCATTTTTCTCAGTTTCTGACTACTGATTTTTAAAAGAAAAAATAGATCCAATAGATCTATGCTAAATTTTAACCCTCTAGCACAAATATTGTAGGAACTAGAAGTGTTGAACGTTGAACGGTCGGATCGACATACGATTTTCGTTATAAGCGTTTTCCACGTAGTCTATGAAACCCTAAAAATGATAAATTTACCTAAATCCTAAAATCACTGTTTCATCAGAAAATTCTTTCGATTTTTAAGTTCTGAAGAAAGTTTCCTCCATGTTTCAGATTGGGAGGTTCTAACCGAAATGAATAATTCAGTCTATGGAAACCCTAGCTCTCTGACAATTCAGAACGACAAAAAGAAGGGTAAGCCAAGAATTATATTGACTTTTTTTTGTGCAATGATCATTTCTAAACAGGTAACCTGGTAGCTTTATAAATTATAAAACGCATATCACGTATACATTGAGTCATTCATTTTATCAGAAGATACTTAGTATTAAAATTTTTGAACATTTGTATTCACATTTAGATTTTGAACCTCTTTATACTGTTTACGCTCCTCATGAATTTACAATTGCATAATCAAGATACATTGTAGCAAAACAGTAGAATGCTAATTTTTTGCATTCGTTAAACTAAACATCTGAAAAATATTTTTGATGAATATATTCATAAAAATCATATAATCAGAAGTATAAAATACTTTACTTTCAGTACGGTTTGCTGATGAAACGATTGGCTTCATTTGGGGACATTACGTTAATAAAGTTTGCACTGTATTATTCCGAGAATAATTGGATGGATCGTGTACTTTAAACCTCGAGCACCATTGAGCATCGAATTTCGCGTAATTAAAAAGTTGTTTCATTACTATATTGCCATGCATCAAACAATCCAAACCGAATAATTAACTAAGGTATTTGTAACCAACAACAACGATATAAAAAAGTATATTAACTCTATTTATAATTAAATATAATTATCAATCAAAAAAATTAAATACTTTAGTTTAATTATATTTATCTTTAATTATAAAGCGAGGAGTACACCTCTCGACTTTTCAGAGTATGCCGGGTTTAAAGATTTCATAATTTTAATTTTATAATATTTCAACCTATTTTGCATATGTCTAAGGACTTTAAAAAAATGCAAGGTATTTAACGAATTTTCAGGTAGTTTCAAGGATTTTAACAGATTTTAAATGTTTTCAAAATGTGTGAAGATTTTAAAACTTTGCTATTTTCTAAAATGCAATATATCGAAAAATATGGTTTAAGATTAGGATTTTTATGATCAGTTAAATTGTAAAGC
This sequence comes from Belonocnema kinseyi, assembly GCF_010883055.1. Taxonomy (NCBI): domain Eukaryota; kingdom Metazoa; phylum Arthropoda; class Insecta; order Hymenoptera; family Cynipidae; genus Belonocnema; species Belonocnema kinseyi. The sequence goes on from NC_046659.1 coordinate 58,280,133, forward strand.
TTTCCATTTCGTTGAAGTAATTAGCAAGCTTTTAAAACATTTTGGAGCTTTTTTCAATTTTTTTCAAACCAACAGCTACAAATATATTTTCATTATGATTCCTTTCATTTAAAATTGAAAAGTTCAGGTAACGAGCACATCTTGCGAACAAAAATTGTTCCCTCTATTTCCTGTAAACTGAATTACTTTTTTCAATAAAATTTCTCACGTCGTAATTTAGCACTATAGTATATTACAGGAGCAACTTATTCGTGCTTTTTCTTAAATTGAAAATTAGATTTTTAGTTACTTTCTAAAGTGTGAAAATATGCACCTCAAACGCAAAAGAATATCCCTTAATTTTCTAATCAGTTAGATCCGTTTTCTAGAAAAAACTTTTAACGTGTCATTTCAGTACTGATGTATCTCCGAAACATGCTTTTTTATTTTTCCAAATGAACAATAGAAAAAAAAATTCACAAGCTACATAATTTAAAAAAGCAGTATTCAATCAAGTATTGTTCCAAAAATTAATAAAAGTGGTTGTTAATTTTTGTACGCCCTATGAACCTTATTTCAAACTGAGATTTGGAGTCTGCAAAACGTTGAACAAAACGTGTAATAAAAGCTCAAAGCAAGTTTTTCTAAGGAAAATTTAAATGAAATAAAAAATAATGTTACAGTATTGGTGAAAGATATAATGTTCAATCTAATTCTGAAAGTCTCATTGAAAATCGTTAGTAGTTCTTTTTTTCTCTCTTCTTTGAGATTGAGGTAGAAAAAAGAAGAAACTATGGAACTTAGTAAGGCCACCATAATTGATTGCAAAGAAGGCAGGTCACTTAAATCTGCTTCCTTTCATCTGACTACAGCCTTCTTGCAAAGGAGTCGAGTTGAGTAGAGTAGAGTAGAGTAGAGTAAGTGAGATCGCAAGAGAAAAGCAGGAAGAAAGAGAGAGTAAGAGAGTGTGGAGTACGGTGAGGCTGATATTATTCTTGGGTCTTCCTCGCTGGAGCATTATTAGTTCTGGCGTGTTAGCATACATGAAATATTGATGTTACATCCCCCTCCTGTACCGAGTAACCGGTCCCTGGCTCCCGTTATGAACAAGCTTGTACTCCTCTCTCGTGCCTCTAACCACTCTTCCCCCTTCCTCTCTTATCTCACCCTCTCTGACTCACTCTCTTTATATTTGCATCTCGCTTTTCATCCCCCTTCTCTTACGGACGCCTGATTGCCTTAAAGCCACTCTTAAAGCCGTAACAGCCCTCGACAATTTTCGATGTAACTTCTACTAATTAACCCTGAAGCCAAGCGACAAGTTACGACGATGTCGCTACCAGGTAAAGGGTTCTTCGGAACTTAATGCTTTCGAGTGCATTGCTTTACATTATTATCGAATTATAAGATGTCAACCAAATTAAAACATTAGTATTTGAGAAATAATTTCATAATGGTGTACATAATTCATAACTAATGCAACGTTATAAAAAAAGTAATTTTTCGTATAAATTATTCCATGATATAAATAAATTTATATTTTTAACAGACTGCTTCTTTTAAAAAAGTAATAATGCATCCCGTGTAGAAAATTATCGAGGCAGACTTGCTGGGCATTGTCTATAACATCTAATCTATAGATGGTCATTTTAGGCAGTAATCGGGTGCTGACTAGTCTGTAAGGACCAACTATTTTTTTAAGTGTTTCATTGAAATATTGTATTGTGCATTTCCGAACAAAAAAAAAACAAGTTGTTAAAAACTATAAAAAATAAACCCAAAAAAAAAGAATTTTCTTCCTCATCATCCAGTAAGTATTTTTAAGCCCTCTTCTGGTGCTGGTTAGCCTATCAGAAAAAAAGTTGTGAGAATTTCATTTCAATATTTTATCATACCTTTTCTAAAGGAACCAGAGTGTTTAAGAATATCAAAAATAAAAAATCAATTTAAAAAAAGGAGTTTTCTTCTTCATCATCTAGTCAGTCTTTTTGAGACCTCGTCCAGCTCTGGCTGGCTTATCAGGATAAACAAAATTTCGATGTGTTTCATTCAGATATTTTATTATACATTTCCAAAAAGAGTCCTGGATTTCAAAAATATCGAAAATTAAAAATTAACTCGAAAAAACGAATTTTGCTCCTGTTTGTCTGGTCAGTCTTTTCGAGCTGAATAGCTCACCGATAATTTTTCACTGAATAGCTCACCGATAATTTTTTACACGGGATTGGCTGTTAATAATAACGAAACTTGTGCGTTATTAGATTGCATACAATTTCGATGAAAATTTGACTTTCGTTTCTGATATGGACGGCTGATCAGATGAATTGTAGCTGGAGCATGTGAGGGCATGCAACAAAAAATTTGGAGCACAATTCATGAGTTCAGCAGATCTGTTATGAAATTTATCAAAAGTTACTGACTTACTGCCATGAATTTTTATATTTTTTGTAAATCACCTTAATTTATAAAATTTCTAAAAATTGATAACATTGATATACATTTATTAAATCTATGAAAATTTATGATAATTTAGCGAATACTTTTGATGATAGTTCTGCTGGACGCAAGCGCATTAGCTCGGACTGCTAAACTCCAAGCCATCGCTGATTGGACAATCTCACGAAAGTAAAACTCAAATTCGCTTTCTTCACTTGAAAGGAAAAGTGATGACGTATTGGAAAGAAAGTTCATTTAGACTGAGCTTTGTGAAAAATAATTTGTATATAATTACTATAGTATACAGCACGAGCAGTGTTTTTTATTTAGTCATGAGACATTAACTACTTTGTCAAGAAGCAGTTGAAATGAAGAAATTAGATACAAGTTAAATTAAAATTAAAACTCTTCTTCGACGCTTAAAATTAAATTCTGAAATAAACTGCTGTTAAAAAGATAAAGCTTTTTAATTTAAATGTAACATGTTTTTAAACTGCTCTAAATAATTACCAAAAAAACACCCTGTTTCTTACTTTTTATTAATTTTTAAACTTTCTTTGCAGATTTTTGAATATTTTGAATTGATCTGCTGGCATGACAATTAGTAAAAAAACATTAGCAGGTACCTAAAAATTAGTACCATAGTTTCCCTGGGTAAAAAATCATAATAGATGAAATAGTAGTAATTTTGTTAATTTTGGACGAAAATTCTTAATTTTCACAATTTCAGAAAACTGTCATTCTACGAAAAAGCTAGTAGGTGTAAAAAATAAAGCAATGATTTCTTTATATCACTGACATCGTTGAGGAGAGATCTATCGATCTGTCTTAATCATTTATATATATTTACAGTGGAGTCCTGTTTTACTAGCTGTTTCAGGCATACCCTCAATAGTCTTCACGGTATCTTGGGACTCTCCAAACCATAAATAATCTGGGCTGTGTGAACCATTTCTGTTGGAGTTTTGTCTTCAAAAAATTTTTGATTCTTTGTATTTTTACCATTTTGGTTTTATAATATTATATGAAACTGCAAATAAAACTTTAAAATTGGTTTGCGCTCAAGAATTCAACTTTATTAAAGTACATATATATGTACATATGTACAAGCACAAAGTAAGTAAGCATCCAGAATCGCATTATCACTTGCTTTCGAAGATTTTTTCTTCAAATATTCATTGTACGATGTACAATAATGTGATAGTTCGCTAATCTGAGTTAAGGAATGAAGTAAAAAGTTATGAATATTTGAAGAAAATCTACGTGCAATGTACATATCTGAGCAATAACGTATTTCTGTAAAATAAACTTTTTTGTGGCACTTATTTTCACTTTTTTTATAAGCTCAAATTAATATGAAAATGTTGAACGCTTCCTTTTTTTTTTGCGAAATTTTTTCAACTTGTTTTTGGCTTTTCGTAACGCATAATCATGCGTGCGCGTAACCGAAGCACTGAAATGAGAGCGGGCTGAAGTAGACCACGCGATTAACTGCCGAAGGTACTGCTTACTTTTTTCATAGACTCTTGCCTTGTGGAGTTGCTCCGCTAACCTCGTAGCGCCTCTCTCTCGCCTTCTTGAACCACGTTTCCGAATTATCGGGAACTGATATAGCGGGGCTCCAGTGTAATATTGTTGAAATTAATTATAACATCATAGGCTATTTAAAGGCAACACCAGACAGCGGGCTCATTTTTTTTAGATTGAAGATTACTGAAAATTAAGAAAGCGTTCCCAAAGTGCCAGCTAAATTTGATTTAAAACCATTGAACGATAGAGTGATATTAGATTAATGTAATTTCTCGAACTTGCTGACATTCTGGTGAAAATAGTTTCACTTGTGTTTTATTCAAATAAGATAAGCAACATTTTTCTACTAATTTAGTTAGTAATCGGCCGAAGGTTAGTGTCGTTGGACTGAAAAAGTTTTCTAGAATAGTATTTCATAGCACAGAATAATATTAGCTCACTGTGAGATGTATTTATATATTTTATGATAGACATTAACAGAATTCTATAAATAGACCTGCGGCATTGTACTATTGTTTATGTTGTACTTGAAAAACAATAGAACATAACTAGACTAGCTTTAAATCCTTTTTTTTCGCTTGAAAATGTACCCTCTCAATAACGCTATGTTATCTACAACATAGAGAAAAAAATCTTATACTTACAGAAAAATGGGAATTTACCCCTGAGGCCTAGATATTTAGTGTGAATATATTAATATTAACTAATGTAGCCATCTAGAATATTATGTAGCGGTTAGAATCTGTAAATATTCAAATCCACTCACGTGGCCATGCAACAGATTTTTCGGCTCACAAATAAACGTCAATCATTAAAAGTACGTAAAGAATTTTATTTAATTTCAACCATTTACATCTTTATTGTTAATAATTGTAGACAAAACCTTAATAGTCATTTTTTTTCAACTTCACATATAAGACGAAAGGACATTGACTATAAGCTTCCTTAAGTAATAAACAGATGCCTACAGAATTTTCTTGCTCACCGCGAGATACACATGTGCTCTAACAGCGTGTTGAATATCTGAATATTTTTATTCAACCCGTCAGATAGTGGAATAAAATATAAATATATAATTTCATTTTAGCTTAACATATCATCAAGATTCATTTAATATCTGTATTATCTGATTATTTTTTGGGTTTTCTTATTTCAATCCGCTACCTGCTATTTGGGTTGCTGACGCTTCTCTTTGTCCTCAACTTCGAGGGGAAGTGCAATGGAAGAGAAAGCCTCGACTGCGTGGTGGTAAGTCGGGAGTCTCTGGAATGGCTTATGCTTTCGAAGTCGGGGCACACTGAGGGTTGAGGGTTGAGGTTTGTAATTGGTGCAACATCTGCGGTCTGTGGGTTGGCATTAATGTTTGCCCCTGCGCAACCTTCGCTTGCATATACCTATATACAGATATACACATGTAACCCTACAATAGGTGCTACACTCAAGTTTAACCACGTGGATGCGGGACTATCTCAACGCCTACATCGTATGCGATCACGTGGGAATGTCTTTGTTGTGCACCGTGCGTACCATGCTTAATGTTACTGACTAAATTGCATTACCTGTTTACAAGCACAATGCGTCTTATCTGGACACTTTAAAATGTATACTGTTTTAATTTCTAGATGTGTTAGTATTTATATTAACCGAATACCCGCGATTATCTCGCGCTCCGCGCTGTATATATATTAAATTATATCAAATACTGTAATTCAAACCCCGCATAAACTACAATCATAAATTAAAGCTGAACCTTTTTTTTTAATTGGACATTAAAAAAGGTTCTCAAAGCACCATCCTTGAAATTTTGGTTCGAAATATCTGATTCACGAACTTAGCCTTTATTTTAGGGACCTTCAGATGTGTATCAAATGCGGACACGATTGGACAAATTCTTCAAAAGTTAGCTTGGCTACTACATTCAGGTAATCATACATACAGACAGACGTACAAACACACAGACACCAACAAAATTTTATGATATTCGGATTCTGTGCGCACCGAAACGTAAAGGTCCCTTAAAAACCAAATGATCGAAAATCTGGACGATTACATTACACTAATGTTTTTACTTTTCATCCAAATTAAAAATGTCATTTGGATAATTTGCAAGTATTTTTGTAAGTATCGGAGACATTGACAACATTTTCTGAAACTTGAGAAAAAAGTGGTCTAAAATGTTGAAAAATCTCTAATTTTTTAAATTGTGTGATAATTGAAAAAGTCGGCTAGAATAGTTTGAAATGTATTTGGTATCTACTGAAAATTTTGAATAAAATTTTTGGATTTATGAAAAAAAAGTCATTTTTTCTATTTTTTGAAAATTTTCGAAAAGTATATAAATTTTCCAATTTTCATGAAAATCAAACATTTTATTTGGATAATTTGCAAATCTTTGACCCATCTATATGAAACTTTGACAACAATTTATAAAATTTCAAAGAAAAAATTTTTTAAAAAAATTTCAAAATGTTGAAAATGCTCTCAATTTTTTAATTTTAGTTTGAAATATCTGATTAACGAAATTAGCCTTTATTTTGGGGACCTTCAGAAGTGTATCAAATGCGGACTCGATTGGACAAATCCTTCAAAAGTTAGCGTGGCTACAACATTCAGGTAGCCATACATTCAGGCATACAGACATGCAAACATACAGATGCAGACATACAGGCATACAGACAGACAGACACCGATGAAATTTTATAGTTTTCGGATTCTGTGAGTGGCAAAACGTAAAGATCCGTTTAAAACCAGAGATTGAAAATTTGGACGATTAAATTCTCATCATTAAATTCTCATCATTAAACCTCATCATTCTCAGGAATGAGAATGTAAAAACAGAAAAATTGTCTGAAAGAATTCTTCACTTTTTTGATTGTATAACAATGGTTAAATTTCTTATTTAAAAATTTAGCTTTTCACAAATAATTCATTATTTACTCCCAACATTTTCTTACAATTAGGATATTTCACAACAAATGTTATTCTGAATTTTCAGTATGGAATTCGCAATAGCGCGTAATTTTTTTGAGAGAACTATAGGGGACAATTCATTTTCGAGTTGAAAATTTAATGTTTTTTTCGTTCAGGATTATTTCAAAATATTTTTACAAAAATTTGTTTTCATTATACAGTTTTTTTCATTCTTTAAATATATTGTTCATAGATTGTCTTATCGTTTTTTAAATATTTATTTGAATAAACAAAATTTCATTGTCGGTTGAAAATTTGTATTTTAATCGGCTGTTGTATTAAAACTGCCAATTACTTTTGTAATTTAAGTTGTATAATATATTTGCTATAATAATTCACAAAATTCAGTGATTAATCTTATTTTCGAGGCCTAGTTTAGCATCCCTTACAAATTTCTTCTAAGTTTAAAAAATCTTATTCATAATAAATGAGAATAATTAAATCTCACTATCTTCTTTGATTTTCTTATTAATGAAAGAGCAAGTAACAAACTTTACGTAGAATAGGCAATCCTAGAGGATTTCCTAAAATAACAAATAAAAATTAACCCTCCCAGCCTGATGTGGGTATATTATACTGGGACGATATTTTCGGCTCGCTATAATTATAGTTGTTTCGGTTTTGTGAAAATATTTATAGTAATATGTTGAATTCATCTTATTAATAGTACATTATTCATTTTGGTAAGACTTTTAACTGCAATCTAAAATAGGAAAAATCCCGATACGTTAATTAGAACCAAAGATACTGAAGTCTAGGCCATTTGAACGGAAAGAAAAAATTAGACTCTAGAAGTCTTAACAGAATCATAAAATAAAATATTTTTGATTTTGTAAATAAAATTTAATTAAATAAATTTCAGACAAAAAATGTTTTGAAGAGCGTGGCAATAACAAATTTTATTTGTTATTATTTGAAATTATTTTCCTTAGAAAAATACCTAATTAACGATCACCCGACCGAAACTATAAGGGCTTCAGCCCAGGAGTACGAAACCCTAATAAATGGACGGTACATGCATAATTCTGGTTAAAGCAACCGCATTCTCTTTCTCGCTCAGCTACAGCCATACAGCCATCAAGCGTTTTCCTGAGTTATAGATTTATGTGTATATATCTTACAAATCAGAGTTTGCATTTTTCAGCTATATTGTCGAACCTTGTAACATCAAATGATTCGTTATCAATAAGAGTTCGTCTTTTGAAATCTTAAAGAATAACGTGTGAAGTTGAAGGAAGTATGAATTCACATATCACAGATCAAGTCCTTCGATATTTTTTTAAAGTCTGGCTGTAAAACCAATTTTTTATATTAAAGTAATTTGGGGATATATTTAACGGTCATTTGAAATACTCAAAAGTCGAGAGTTTGTAGAGTATTTCTAAGTAAAATTTATAATCTTCTGGCAGTACAAACATATTATCCTTTAATTACCACTAAAAAAACCTTGGTTCATTAGATATTTATCCTTAATTTCTTGATCAACGAATGTAACATGAAACACGCGACCAGGCGCACTTTTACTTTAAATTGTGTCATGTGTCACTGGATCGTTGGGTAACGTGTGACCAAAGCTTTCGTTCAGCCAAAAAATAAGGTGATCCAGCCATACTTTGGATAAATGTTTCTTGGGAAAACTGTATTTCTAAATTAAATATACTGTCTAATATTCGCCTACCATCTATCTGTATGGTGTGGAATAGAAATACTCCTAGGGTACAGGAAAATACTTTTGGATTAACTCGTCAATTCTCAACCATGATCATATGGCTAAAATAATCCCGCAGAATTTTCTTCACTGCACTTTTAGGAGATACTTATATGCAATTTTTTTCAATAAAAAAATGTTCGTACTGTTTGATTTCCATATAAAATAAATTACATCTGTTTCAATTACTTGTGGGGCATCATGCAAGATTTGGTATAATTTATAAAATGCATCTCAAGCATATATATTTTTATAGGTTTTTGACAGAATTTTATTAAATGACTTGAAATATTTTATTTTCAGATAGGTAGACATAAAGGATCCCTTTTTTGTCTCCTTTTCTCTGCTATGTCACTGTATCTCAGAACACTTTTTGTGAAATTGGCTTATCTGTATGGCTTAGAGGTCCTCTTGCTGAAGTAGTTGACCAATTTTACACAGGCCTAATATTGTAAAACTTTTATTAGATGCTACAAGAATTCGCATCTACCCAGAAAAAAAGACGTGATTCTTTGTTGCTCATAATTTTAAAATAGTTAAAATCGGATTTTTTTTACATTGGATTAAATAGTAGTTTGTGTGCGATCGAGCAGCCCAGATGGACCCCTCCCCCATGCGCTCAAGCTGTAAAGTTTATTGTGTCACTTAGCATTGAAGTAATAGAAGTCACATTAAAGTAAACATAGTAATCATATCCAATGTGTGGGGTAAATCTTACTAGGTAAAGGTAATTTTTGTTTCAGGTAAATATTACTCTAATGTCGGTGTAAATATTACAAATTGTGTTTTCTGTGTACACTCCTCAGATTTAAAAATCTTCTTGTAAAATTGTCTTTATAAGTTGGCAGAAAGGAGTGTCTCTAAGTAGCTATTGCAAGCAGTTTGAGAAACACACCATAGGTTTGTAATTTCTCTTTAAAACTGGTTTAGAGGTACCTCTTCCTAACTATTTAAGTATAGACACAAACAACAAACGTCCCTTATGTGTCGATGCGTAACTCAATAGAGCAGTAGCATCAGCGTCATCCCGCTGGAAAGCAACCCGATTGTATTGGCACAATAGCCTATTTTGGTAAGGTAATTGGCGATCGTGGAGACGCTGAGGGCTCAGGGCCGTGAAACTTGCGCATTGTCGTTTGCATGTGGCTACATGCATGCAATGAAGGGTAGACGTCCTATGCGGAGCATGGATAGGTCAGAGAGACATATGCAAATCTTGGGTCAACATTAGCAGTGACAATGTTCTGTGACAGGACGAACCGGCATTGCGACCCTGGACCCCTGTACCGTCCAAGTGTATTCAATGTATCGCAGCTACATGCCTTCAACATGCATGTATGTGGCTATACGCACGAATACCTGCCCTCTGTCTGAACAGCGAACGCCTTCGCAACATGCTATGCCCTTTTGCTGCTCGGTTAAACACATCCACCGCTATACAATCATACAGTCTATGAAGTCTAGAGGAATATGTGCAAAAGATGCGTGTCATACTGACCTTTCGTAGGCACGCGACTATCCCAACTGCTTGGCAACAGATCATTCCGTTTTTCATGATCGGCTGATGTGCAGATCAAAACATTCCTGACCCTAATGCTATAGATTTTACTGATTATAATGATTTCTCTTTGAATATTAGTTTGGTCTAATGCGCATTCCTTTCATTATCAGTGCGATAGAAAAGTTCCTAGAATAGGGATGACGTAAAAGACTTACTTGTCCTTTTAGCACTTGTCAAAAAACTCACTTAATTCACAAAGTTTCATGTAGTTTTTGGATGGAGTTATTACTAACATTCATTTTTTTCAGTGTACTATTACTTTTCCACTCTTAACTTTATCGAGGCTCATTTTACTTTCATTACCTTCAGTAGAAAGCATAGGATGTTACAAATATAATTTCTGATTATGACAGATTAGCTACCTTGACAAAATGCGTTCTGAGTTGAGAGAGTCTGAGTCCATTTTTCACAAGACTCAGACTGCACATTGATTTTATCTCTTGGCTAACTTGTAACTGTAAAAAAATAAATGAGGCACTTCCGGCTCAGAAAATTTCTTATAAGATTTTCACCAGTATGGCTCATGACTTCTCTTGCGGCTCAGCAATATCGTATTTTTACTGATTATTTTGCAAATAATACGAAATAGTTCTATACATTAATACAGTCTATTTATTTATCAAGTATAGTACGACCACGCAAAATCATTTTAAGGGTCGATTTCCATTGGTCAATTCTTCTGGACACCAATTTTCATTAGCTGACCTTGTGTCACCATCATCACTTGAACTCTATTCGGTGAATCGAATGTATGAAATTCTAGTATTTCTATTAAAATATATAGAGAACAGTATAGAATAAATGAAATTTTGTCCGTACAAATTTCTAATTATTCTCCAAGAACATACAAAATGTTAATTCATCATAGAGGCCATTCTGATAAAGATACCTAAATTAATCCGGAAAGGTCTCGATTATTTATTTTTTAATTTATCTGCTGAATCATCAGAGATTGTACCTTGCCGAAGGTAGATTAACCCTCCAAACCATGAAGGCAGAAAATCTACACATATAGATCAATTTAAGAATCTTCAATAACAGAAAATGCTTAACGTCTTAATAATACTAGATGGAAAATAATATTTTTAAATTGAAATTATTTCTTGAAATAATTCAAAAATATTATTTTCCATCTAGTCTTATTAAGACGTTAAGCATTTTCTGTTATTGAAAATTCTTAAATTGATCGATATGTGTAGATTTTCTGCCTTCATGGTTTGGAGGGTTAATCTACTGTCGGTAAGGTACAATTTCTGATGATACAGCAGATAAATTAAAAAATTAAAAAATTTTTTTTTTAAATAATTACTTGTACCATTAACACCTAGCTAAAAATTAGCGTTATGTTCTTGAATTAAGAGTTCTTATTCTGATCCCTCTAATAGCTTAATTGGAAAAGCACCTGACCGGAAATCAGAAGTTTTGTGGTTCGATTCCCAATGGAGTGAAGATGGAGTAGGATCTTTTTTTAAGAAATAATTTTGGTCTCGATTATTTTAGTGCATTTAGATTTAGTTATTTTCTGCACTTTAAATCGTGAAAAAATTATCAGGATTATCAATAATACAGAAATGTAGTTAAAATACTTTACGCATGTAAAACCCAAATAATAGCACAAATTTGATTTTGGTAATTAATATATCCAATACGCATAGGGTAGAGAAGATATTGCTTTACGTGATCTATATTATTTTACTACACTTTTCAACATATTCAACTTTCAACGGAGCCTTTTCTAACTTGTGCGCAACATGATCCGCCGTTCTCCAACCCTGTCCTTTATATTATGTGACTTTATTTTATTACTGTGCTATTTTGTATTTTCTCTTATTCTTTCCTATTTTTAAATGTTTACTTGATTTTTCACGTTATTTCTTACCTCAGAGTTTATCTTATATTTTGACGATTCTCATGTGAAAATCTAATTGCGGATCCGGCCAGAAGCCAGCCGGATAGTCCCAGTTATACCCGTGCACCAGCCGGGGAACTGGCTGGGATCCGGCTAAAATTGTTACCTAAACTTGTTGGACTGCGGCATTAATTTTGACTAAGGCCAGATATTGGTCATTTGATGTGAATTTAAAGACTCGCCGTTAAAAATACGGTAACCTTAAAAGTCAAATCAAATTAAAAACTGTTTCTCCTGGAGATTGGAGAAAAATTTTAATTATTCTTTGTAAAATAACCTAGCAATTTCTGAGACCACCCCAATCGGAAATTTACTACTGACGCAGTACTTCGCCAGCACTGGCAGTGACTGAACAATGCTTATTACCAGTACTGGTCCAGTGCTGGCAGGAACTTAGAATAATAACTATGTTCGGTACTGTCTTTTAGTACTGCGCCAGTGCTAGCGGACAGTACTGACAACCAGTACTGCGCTGTACTAGAAATGACGTTTAGACAGATTTAAGCTGACGCTCGTTTAAATTTCTAACAAGAAGAGGCCTGCATGAGATGTGTGAACTATAATATCACTTAAAGGATAGATTAGCTTTATTTTTCGTATGAATTTCTATACAGTTATTACAAAGATAACAGTTCGAGGTTATATTAAGGGGTCGAGAGTCCTTAAAGATTAGAAAACGCGCGCTTTGAGAAATAGTTGCTACGTGTTAGCGTTACAAATTGAAAGCTGCAATTCCCCCAGTACTGAGCCAGTATTCGTTCGCCAAGTCTTGGCTAGACGATGACATGACCAATTCACCCAGTGACGCGCCAGCACTCGTCCGCCAAGATTTGGCTGGACGTTGGCAATTTTTAAACTGATTACTGAAATTAGATTGATTTTAATTAATAATCGCAGATACCAGCGGGCATCAGACATGGCGATATAAAGGGCTCCGCTTATAAGCTGCCTAATATTTGAGAAAACCACAAACAGTGTGACAATTCTGCTGTTGCATTTTACAAAATCGATAACAGTTTTATTTAATAAGTTAAAATACAAGCAAAAAATAAATTTTTGGAGAATTTAAAAAGCAAATTTCTGTTTTACTGGATTAAAAACGGGTCTAAATTATACTTTTTAGTTTATAATTTATCCAGCATCCTCTAGTGAGTCTTTAATCTTTTATTGCGTATTAAAAAATTTATAATTTATAAGAAAAAAGTATCCCAATTAGTGCCCAGTCGACTCCTGTCCATGAAATCTAGTGAAGGTTTGTCCAGCCAGCAATTGGCCAAATCCTGACTGGGGGTTTTCTGGAAAAAATAAAGCAAGCTTGGCTCCAGAATGGTCTCTAAACTTGAAACCTCACCACTGGTAGCCCGGTTGGGTTTCGACCAGAAACCTTCTTATAGTAGGGCCAATAATTTCTTCACTAAGTTGAACGAAAAGAGAGGGAGGGAAATGAATTTTCCCATGCATCTTAATTAACATTTTTTTTATTAAAAAGGAACCAGAAATCCATAAAAAAATATTCATTTTTTATTAAGGGCATGCTCTTCGGTGAAGAAGTGACCAAACTAGGTCCTTGTTTATGAACATTTTTTTTGGTGTTCATTGTGTCCACACGGATTGAGATATCGTGTTAAAAATTTGACAGATTTAATAAAAGGCACTGAAGAATGTTTGTATACATCAATATGTTTATAATTTTAGAGAAAATTTATTCATAAATTGGTGAAATAGAATATTAACACTCGAGTTATAGCACTTTGTAGATAATGTTTGGTGTAATGCATTTCAAATTTTTTGATACGCGTATATTGAGCACTAACACAAATTTTGGACTAAATCATCTAAACCTTAAAAAAAATTATTATAAGCAATAAAATTTGCACATTCGTTGCAAATAAAAAATTTATTATCTGAACACACGTAATCTATCATTATTTTTGGAGCTTTCCTAGCGATTTCTAGCGGAAAGAAGACACTTTCAACGGCGATAAAACGGCGATCACGTGACTAAGTTCGTTTATGAAATTTTTGTGTAGAGAATGAAATGGTTTTCATTTCTTTTTGGTCCTCACTACGTCCACACGGATTGAGATATCGTGTTCAGGATGTAGGAAGTTATACACAAAGCACTAACGAACGTTTGTGTATATTAAAATTTTTTTAATTACGAAAAAAGTTTTCTAGTAAAATACTACAGGAATAGGAAATAAACTTTTAACATCGATAAAGTAGATGCCTCGATTTAAAAAAAATTGAGGAACATCTTAGAATGTGATACTCGAAAATCCGTCGCAGTCCCATCTTGAGAAATGTGCATCTTCAGAAAAATATTAAAATGTTCTAATGGTTATATATACTTGTGTATTTTTTGTACTGGTATGAAACAATTCTAAGAATAAAAATAAAATTTTTCCCGGGGGCGAAAGACAAGGTGAGTCCGACGCTGAGTCCCGCTGGTTGGTTTACTGTCAACAATAGTTGTCAGCTGATCGATTCAACATCAAGAATTATGGAAGTTGGTTGGAGAACTGCGACGAGTAAATTTTAGCACATTGCTGGTGTTGCTCTGTTTTCAATTTGAAATTTATCTTTTATTTTGAGGACCAAAAAAATGAAAATCATTTCACACCGAAATTTCATGAACGAACTTAGTCACTTGATCTCGACATTATCGAGTTCAAAGTTTCTTTTTTTCTCCGCTAGAAATCGCTAAAAATGCTCCAAAAGTAATGATAGATTACGTGCGTGCAAATACTAAATTTTTTATTTGCAACGAATGTGCAAATTGTATTGCTTATATTAATTTTTTTAAGGTTTAGACGAGTTACTATAAAATTGGCGTCAGTGCTCAATATGAACGAATCAAAAAATCTAAAATGCATCAAACCAAAAATGATCTACAAAGTGCTATAACTCGAATGGTAATATCCTATTCAATCAATTTATAAATAAACTCTCTTTAAAATTACCAATATATATATTATTCCGTGTTCTAAACTTCAACTATTTTTGTAACATATATTTTTTATATTTATGTGAATAAGTCTTAACTTTCTATTCTAAATCAGCATGAGTTTGACCCACTCATATTTTAATGTTAATTTATTTTTGTGAAGGTTTTTTTAATTTTGAAAAATAGTTATTTGTCATCTCTAAAGTTTGTGCTTCAATTTCTGCAAAGGCAGACAACGGAACAATGCTTTTTTATACTACCAGGTGTATACATATGAAACCGGTATTGCCATTTAGCGGCCAGTAGGCACACTTGTAGGCACTGTCGGAACTTACCATTTGTGCTAATTGG